>NW_015167290.1:7043-12485 GCF_001447785.1 Gekko japonicus
CTCCACTTTCCAATATATGGGACAGATGGACTCCCATTCTTAGCTGTATCTGAAGAAGTGAGCCGTGACTCGCAAAAGCTTCTCCCCTGCCACAAATTTTGTTAGTCTTTTGAGGTGCTCCTGGACTCTGGCTCTTTTCTACTGCTGCAGGCAGACTAACACGGCCGCCCATCTTGATCTTTAAATGTAAGCAGGAGTCATTTCCTGCAGGAGCGCACAGGAGCAGAGCTCCAGCAGTAAAGAGCCCTGGGGGCGGGCAGGAGTTTGTAAGCCGCTCTGAGACACCTTTGGGTCGTGAAGGGCGGGGTATAAATCCAATCTCTTCTCTTATTCTTCTTCCCTCCTCTGCGAGGACAGATCTGCACGTTCCCCACCCCCCAAAATAGCTAGCAATTCAAAACAGTCCAATGGAGCCTGAGCAGTGGGTGTTGCCTTCTGACAGGCTTCCGGTGATGTCAGGGGGTGTGGCATATGCAAATAAGCTATGCTAATGAGTTATGCTAATGAGCCCCTGCACCTCTTTTTCTACGAAATGACCCCTGAATGTAAGGATGTGTTGCTGGTGGCCAAGAACAATATCGTTCCCCGTTGCTATGAATGGTTTTGAAGTTTGGACGATGAAGGAAGCTGACAGGAAGGAAGCTGATTCACTTGAAATGTGGTGTTGGAGGAGGAGAGTTTTATGGATACGGTGGACGGTTAGAAAGACAAAAGAGGTGGGTTCTCGATCAAACCAAGCCTGAGTTCTCCCTAGACGTTAAAATGACCAAACGGAGGCTATTGTACTTTGGTCACATTACGAGAAGACAAGAGTCACTGGAAAAGACAGTAATGCTAGGAAAAGCTGAAGGCAGCAGGAAAGGAGGGAGACCTAACATGAGATGGACGGACTCCATCAAGGAAGCCAGGAGGGCCCCCAGTCTGCAAGACCAGAGCAAGGCTTTCAGTGATAGGACATTCTGGAGGACATTAATTGTAGAGATGTGAAGGCCCAGAAAAAAACTGGGAAAAATCGGGGGGAAACCGTTCCGCCCCCCATTTTTTTCCTGAAGCCTTTTTTGTTTTTTTCCGAAAAATTGAAAAAAGAAAAGAAAAGAAAAATGATTATGGGGCATTTTATTTTAACATGATGAATAAAATATTTTAAGGTGTTCAAATATTTTCCAAATCATTTCTAAAAAATATGTATGGTATCAGACTGATCTAATTTCCGTGCACTGAGGACAAGCAAGTCCTAGGTTACAAACTGAACTCTCCAATGCAAGAACAAGATGCATTTCTTCCTTTAGGAGGTGCGATTGTCACAAGAAGAAGAAAAGATTTCAGTTTTGTTTTTGCATGTAGGGTGGGTATTCAGTTTGTAATAACTGTTTGGATACACTATATTTTTAATATGCTAGTTGCGATAATTTCATGCCAAGTAAAAATGTCCATAGTCATATTTTATGTTCCTAAAGTAACAGAATGACCATCCATCTGGAAAAGAAAAAAGAAGTGCTAATGTAGCATTTTTTTCAATTTTTTCAAAAATTTCCATCCCCCCCCCAAAAAACCCCGAGCTTCAAAATTTATGGAAATTTTACATCTCTAATTAATTCATAGTGTTGCCATAAGCCGGAAGTAACTTGGGCTGTGGTCACATGGCAAGCTCATTTTTGTTTGTTCCCGCTATAGATTTGATTGGGGATATTTTATTTTGGGTTGGGATGATCACACGTCATTCCCCGAACCACAAGCATTGTGTGACGAGGCTCCAGGCACCGTCTAGATCAGTGATGGCGAACCTTTTAGAGACCGAGTGCTCAAACTGCGACCCAAAACCCACTTATTTATCGCAAAGTGCCAACACGGCCATTTAACCTGAATACTGAGGTTTTACTTTATAAAAAACAACTCATACATTACATTACATTACATTACATATTGGGTTTTTATACCGCTCCTTCCCGGAGGCTCGGAGCAGTTTACATTGAATATTTACACACCTACCTAAGGCCACAGTGCGGGGGTGGGTGGGGGGTGACTGCCTTAACAGGCACTTAAGCGGGCGAGATCTCCTTCTGTTGTTCTTTCCCATGGCGGTTCTTGCTGTGTCCTGCGGTGACTTCGGCGGAGGTCTTTCACTTTCCCATTGGCTCTTTTGGGATGATCTTCACGGCGCGCGGTTGCGCGCTGCTGCAGCTGCTGGTCTCTGTCCCATAGGCCCCGACCGTGCTGCGTCGCCGCGCTACCACGTCGCCTGGACCAATCACCGTTGAGTCATACAGCTGCCCGTCGCCGGCCCATTAACATTAACTTAAGATGATCCAAACAAAGTAAGGAAAGCAGTCCCAAATGCTTTCATTTACTTAAAATTATTTGGCAGAGAATTGGATACTTTAATGATGGTCTGGGCCTGGCTGGGGCGATGGCATGCATGCCCACAGAGAGGGCTCTGAGTGCCACCTCTGGCACCCATGCCATAGGTTCGCCACCACTGGTCTAGATAGCCACGCCGCTGCTTGGGTGGTGCGGCGTGAGTTTTGTAAAAAAAATTGCTTTGCGCAAGCGCATATACACGCGGCCGAATCACCGCCCCCACCTGGACTCACCGTACTCCCTTGTTTTTACAGGCCTCCCCCCAAACAGTGAACAAAATGAACCAGCGACGTACTACTGAGCGCTGGAGTCTATATGTGCGCTTGAAAGTTTAAACATTGAATTTATTCAGTGCAGGATTGCTCATGCGTACAAAGGCGGAAGCTGGGGGGAGAAAAAACCCTCATTGCATGAAGGATAGCCGGACGACCTAAGCACAGTCATTGCGAGAGATGGCTGCCCAGATCGGCGAAATCGCGGGGTCAAAGCGCAAATACCCGGAAAGTACTTGATTTTCCCGGTGTCGGGAAACTCACCAGGGAACCGAGGGGATTGTACAAGTGAGCCCACTTTGGTGCGGGAGGTGGATGCGGCTGTCTGATCAGCAGTTTTAAATGCGAGAGGGAACAGTGATGAAACCCAATCAAAATGACTGTGTGACGACCACAACCTTGGTCATAGTCCGTGCACACACAAGCAGCAGAGGACAGAGGTGGCATGTTGGCGCATTACAGTGAGTCCCAGTCAGTGTGGTTTCTGCTAGCACTACCTCATGTCGACCTGGCCAGGGATAGGGGTGTCTGTGTTCTCCTTCCCCCCTGTTTTCCAAACTCCTCCTGACCCTGGTATTTTGTACCACTGGGCTTTTTGTACCAACGCTTCCAGTGATCCTAGCCAGCTGGGATCCTTGTGTATCTGTGTATACCAACATGGGGCATACTGCCAGGGGAAGGGCTACCCACTCTGGCATTGTCAAGATGAGGAAGAGGAGGAGGAGGAGGAGGAGGAGATTGGAGTTGTACCTTGTGTTTCACTACCTGAAGGAGTCTTATCAGAGTGGCTTACAATCTCCTTCCCACCACAGACACCCTGTGAGGTCGGTGGGGCTGAGAGAGCTCTCATGAGAATTGCTCATGAGAGAACAGCTCTGAAAGAACTTGTGACTGAGCCAAAGTCACACCAGTAGCTGCATGTGGAGGAGTGGGGAGATTGGAGTCCGCGCTCTTAACCACTACACCAAACTGGCTCTCATTGCAGGATCATGGTATATCTTCTTTCTGGGAGGAAGGAGAAGACGACATTAATGCAGGGTTTCCCAGCAATGGCGTTACAGCGCCTTTGTCTGCAAAGGACAGGCGGCTCCGTTCTTTTGTATGGCCCAGTGGTAGGAAAATATGTGCAAATTAGCATCTGCGGCGTGCCAAGTTGGGAAGGAGAATTGCCATATTAATTACATTAAGCTTGTTTTGATCTCTTTTCAGACCGTCTGGAGTTAGTGGAGCCCACTGATATTCCTTTAAAACGTATTCTCTTTTTACCCGCAGGGCGTAGTATTGTTATTAACGGTGCTCCACCTCTTTTAATCAATGACCTGATGAGGAGCTCTAGATTTGCAGCTTCACTAAATCTGGGGCCCCGTTCTGCTATCAAGGAAGCCGCACGGGTTTACAACAGACAAGCGTCTGATCCATTGACTTCTAGGGATTGTCACCAATTTGCCTTGCTTGAAGCACAGTGCAATCCCTAAGAACTCTTTCCTGGGAGGAAACCCTGCTGAATAGACCTGGGTAGGATTCTGAGTAGACCTGCTTAAAAATTAAAGGTAAAGGTTCCCTTGCTTGAAAGCCAGTCGAATCCGACTCTAGGGTTGCGGTGCTCATCTCCGTTTCCAAGCCGAAGAGCCAGCGCTGTCCGAAGACATTTCCCTGGTCAGCATGACTAAATGCTGAGGTGCACGGAACGCTGTTACCTTCCCACTGAAGTGGTACCTATTTATCTACTTGCAATTTCTTGCTTTCGAACCGCTAGGGTGGCAGGAGCCGGAACTAGAGACAGGAGCTCACTCCGTCACGCGGCACACTTAGGTCTCGAACTGCTGAACTACAGACCTTCCACAGCCTGCAGTTCAGCATCTTAACCACTTGAGCCACCACAGCTGTTTAGTACTGGGTTAAACATTTTTGTAAAAATCATTTGCCTTGGAAGCACAGAAACCTTTTTCACAGGATCCCTGATTCTCCACGTTTCCTGGTTAAGAGGAAATGCTGTTCAAACAAATTTATTTATTTATTGTTCGCATTTATATCCTGCCCATCCCGTAAACGGGCTCAGGGCGGGTCACAGCATTTCCGTAAATACAATAACATTTAAAACACATTAATCCGGCCCATTGAGGTAACTAAGTATGGCTGGTTATCAGTGGGTGGGAGACCGCAACCTCGGGGAGGGGCATATGTGGACGCCCGCTGCCTCAGCCAAAGGCCTGGCGGAACAGCTCTGTGACAACCTCTTCTCTGGGGAGGTCTGGTTTTCCTTTAAACGTGTTCTTATGTTTTATTTTACTTTGGGTATCCGGCTGCCACCAGGAAATTTTATTAGGCTTTCCAAACCTTTTACTATAATATTCCTATCACAGGGTAGGTGGATCGAGAGTTTAGGCGTTCAAGGAACTATGTGTTTCCCAGGAATCACCATTACAAAGATGATCTGACTCCAGTGGTAACAAGAGAAAGAAATTTTACCTACAAAAATACAAGTACATCTTACATGATCCATTCATGGAGGTACATTTAATTTATTGTGAGCAGGTTAATTTCAAAAAGTTCAACTTGCGACAGCTCCAAGCCCGGGTAAGAGAGAGAAGAGAGGTCCTGTGTAAAAATGAAAGAGAAGGCAAGGAAGGACCACAGAAGTGGGACATCTACTCAGTGAGAGGGTGGGGCCAATTGCCAAGGGTACCCGAGTGAGAAAATTCTTTTAACCCTTTTTGTTCCAGATCCTTTTGCATGCAGAGTTACAATATCCAACACTTAAGGAGTGCTTTTGCAATGATCTGCACAGGACTATTTTGGGGCAGGAACGCAC
>NW_015167291.1:0-10293 GCF_001447785.1 Gekko japonicus
GACACCTCATACATTACCGTGCCCAAGGGTTGGATGACACTTCTCCTGCTTGACCTTGAGGCCCGCCGAGTCGAAACGATGGAGCACCGCCCGTAGTTGGTCCGCAAAAGACGAGGGGTCTGGGGCTGCGATCAACACATCGTCTAGAAACGGTTGAACTCCGGGAATTCCTTTAAGGAGGGAATCCATAAATGATTGAAATATCCCGGGCGCGACTGAGACCCCAAACTGTAGGCAGTGTACCTTGAACGCCCCCTTGTGCGTAGCAATGGTTTGCGCCTCGGTGGTAGCGGCATCAACCGGTAGCTGTTGATACGCCTGTGCTAAATCCAATTTGCTGAATACCCGGGCCCCCGCCAAAGCCGCTAGGACATGGCTCACCACCGGCACGGGATACGCGTGAGTCTGCAGGGCTTTGTTTAAGGTGCATTTGTAGTCCGCGCAAATGCGCACGTCTCCGTTCGGCTTCACGGGGGTAAATAATGTAAATAAACTATCGGTGTCTCCCATCGGGCCTATACGACCGGTTCCAGGACCCCTTGCGCCATGAGGCAGTCCAGCTCTGCCACAATTTTCGGTTTCATGGCGATCGGCGGTAGCCGGGCCTTGACGCGGATTGGCCGCACCGCTGGGTCTAGGTCCAAGGATATGGGGGGGGGGGCGGAATAACGTCCCAGTGTGCCATCGAAGACCCGGGGAAATTCCGCACACACTGTGCCAAAGTCCTGTGCCCCGAGCTGATGGATCCCATTCACCGAGAGTCCCAGGGCCTCGAATCAAGCGAGTCCAAGGAGACTGTCGAGGGGCCTGTCGACTACTAGTAGGTCAAGGGTGCCCTTAAAGTCCTGGAACTGCACCTGGAACTTGCCCCAGCCCCGCACCACCACGGGGTTCTTATTGAAGTCCCGTAACTGTTGCGGAAAGGTAGCAGAGACTGAGTGGAGGTCACTGGGGTGCTCCGGCGAGGTCTGATGCGCCTTCAGGCGGAGTCCCTTGGAGCAGCAAACCTTGGCGATGTGTCCCGATTTGTTGCAGGCCCGGCAGACTGCGGCCCGGAACCGGCATGATTTGCGCTCATGGCCTTCCCCGCAGCTGGCGCACAGAGCTGGTGCGATCGAAGCCTTGCCCGGTTTGGAAGGTGCGGACCGTTGGCGAACCTGTAGGAGGTGTCGGATCTGATGGTCGCTTGAGTGCGGTGGAATGCCTTGGCACGGAGGTCTTTGTGGACCTTCTCATACGCGGAGGCCTCCGGGACCGCTTTGTCCAGGTCGAGGTCGTCCTGGCTGACCAGCTTCCGACGGAGTTTGGGCTTGCGCAGGCCCACCAGGAATTGAGTCAGCAGGGTATCCATCAGGCTTGGGAAGGCGCAATTTGTGGCCGGCCGCCGGAACCCCGCCAGGAAGTCATAGGCTGACCCGTCCGGCCCTTGTACCCTCGCGCAAAAGTCCATGCGCTCTGCGAACTTCGTGGGTTTGGGTGAAAGGTGGTCGGTCAGCGCCTTCACCAGCACGGGGTAGGGCTCCTCCGTTGTCTTTTTGGGAGCGATGAGGTCCTTGAGGAGTAGGACAGTGCTCATGCCGCACAACTGCAGGAGATGCGCTTTCTTCATTCCTTCTTCCGTGATTTTATGGCAGTCGAAATAGTTCTCCAGTATCTCGAGCCAGGTCTCCCATTCCGTGGGGCAGGAGATATCGAAGGCGGTGATGTTGCCCTGGGTAGTCGCCATTGTGCTGTGGCCACGTGGTTGGGGTGGCTTAGGAATGGCGACGGCGGCTGGAGCGTTGAGGAGAGTGCTGCTGCTCTCGGGGTCAGCAGGGTGGGTTACGGAGCCGGGAGTGGAGCGGCTTGCGGTGGTCTCAGCGCCAGGCTCGATGCTCGATGGGCGTCCGGCTGGAGTGGGCGGCGCTGCTTTCAGGGTCAGAGATGCTTGAAGCTTTGGGAGCGATGCGGGGAGCGCGCTACTCAAAGAAGCCCTGTGTTAGAAGCGAAGGCAACTTCGGCGCGGCGGCTCACGGCGATGTCCCGAACGTGGTCTTTGTTCGGAGGGAGATTAATCCCACCCTTGTCGCCAGTGAAAAGTATGCATACGGAGAGTGATTTCAGCTAAGCATACCTTTATTTAGTCAGGAACAAAAGACAAGATACCCGGCTCGCAGGCCAGCTTATATTCCCTCAGAGAAACCCTCCACCAACACACACCCCACTCCCGATAGGCTATTTACAGTAACCAAGAGACCTATTGGCCTCTTGGCCTGGGACCTAGCCCTTTCATTGGGCCTGGCTAGGATCCTACTGCCCATTGTCTTTTGGTCTGAAGCTAGCTGTGTTTGGTGCCTGTAGGGGCCTGATACACTAAAGCCTCCATCATCCCCTCCATGTTTCACTCTTATGCCAGGGCGATAGACGCCTTTTTTGACTTTATGGCAGAAGGCGGGGGACCTCAAACATGGCCCGTAGATGGTGACTGGGTGCTGCGTTACATGGCCAGGCTGCAGGATAAAGGGTTGGCCCAGAGTACCATTCACTGTCACAAGGTGGCCATTACCTTCTTTAGTAAAGCGGAGGGGTTCACGGACCCCTGCAACTCGTTTCAAGCTCATAAGGCGGTCAAGGGGTGGCAGAGGCTAGTGGCATGGCCCCCGGATCACCACAGGCCACTGACATTTAAATTATTAGTGCTGGTGTTGCGGGAGCTTCCGTCATTGTGTTGGTCCCCATATGAAACCGCACTGTTCAAAGCCACATTCGTGTTGGCCTTTTTCGGGGCCCTGAGGGATGGTGAATTGGTAGCGGGCACCAGACAATAATTCACCAACATGCCCTTGGGAGTTAGGGATGTTTCTGTGGGGCCGGACGGGGTCTCCTTGTTTATCAAGAGATCAAAGACAGATCAATTGGGGAAAGGTGCAAATTTACATCTGGGGTCCCTGACTGGGGGGTCATGCCCAGTACAGACCACGAAGGCATACCTAGCATTGAGGCTGTGAAAGGGTGGCCCCTTGCTTATCCACAGGGATGGGGCTCCGTTGACCAGGTACCAGTTCACGGGCATGTTCAGAGTGGCGCTAGGGGCTTTGGGCTTGCCCAGCAAGGAATTCGGGCCCCACTCATTTAGGATTGGGGCGGTCACCACGGCTGCGGGCCTCGGGATGTCTGAGGTGCGCATAAGAGCCATTGGGCGGTAGCGCTCAACGGCCTTCAAGACAAATGTGCGGCCGCATCTGAAGGGCGGCCAGTGAGGGCATCTCTGCCTCCCACCTTCCAGGTCAGAACCGCAAGAAGGTCTGGATTTTTGGGCACAGCATCATTCATTGGGCTGGTTTGTATGCATCATCAATATGAGGGAGTTGCAAAAGTGGAGATTTAAACTGCTGGAGACCTTGTACAGTCATCTGTGAAAGCTTCATGCAGTTTTCCAGGGAGCCCAATGAAGGAGCACGGAATTCTCTTTCTGGGTGGGGGAGAAGAGGAGGATGAGACTTTTAGACCAATTGTCAGTGTGAAACACAATGGAATAGGGTCACCTCGCACCCAGATGGAACCACATATTGGTGGTAGTGGTGCAATGCTGCATACATGTCGGTGGTGGAATTATAGTGGCGGCGGCTCCTACTCGAAAGCCTGGTGGAAAAGCTCCATCTTACAAGCCCTGTGGAACTGAGAGAGGTCCCTCAGGGCCCGGATCTCCTCCGGGAGCTCCTTCCACCAGGTAGGAGCTGCCACCGAATATGCCCTGGCTCTAGTAACAGCAAATTTAACATCCCTGGGGCCTGGAATATCCAGGAGATGTTGACTCCCAGGCCGTAGTGTCCTTGGGAGAACATATGGGGAAAGGCGGTCCCTTAGGTAAGCCAGACCCTGGCCATACAGCACTTTGAAGAGGATCCGGTATGCTATTGGTAGCCAGTGCAGCACTTTCAGCACAGGTCGAATGTGATCCCTCCTAGAGAATCAATAGCCTGGCTGCAGCATTCTGCACTAGCTGCAGCTTCCGGATCTGTGACAAAGGAAGCCCCAAGTAGAGAGCGTTACAGTAGTCTGACCATGTCCGGTCAGCCCCGTTCCACCCTGCGACCAATGGCCAGGCGGAATGCATGGTCCGCACGACAAAGGACGCCCTCCACCGCCTGGACTCTCCGGATTGGGACTACAAGCTGGCCTCCTTCCTGTTTGGCCAGCGGATGACGGCCCATACCACTACAGGGCGCAGTCCGGCGTAACTACATCTGGGTCGTCGCCTGATGTCCAGGCTGGATAGGCTGCACTCTGATTGGGCGTTGCCGGAGGCCCCAAGTACAGAGACACACGAGGCCGCCAGGGGGTTCTTTCTGGAAGATCCAGTGTATGCGCGGAACTACGCCAAGGGCCCCACCTGGATTCCGGCCCGCGTCATCTGGGTCAAGGGACCCAGATCGTATGAGGTCTCTTGCGAGGACGGCCAAGTACTGCACCAGCACATCGACCAGCTCCGCCGCCGAAGGCTGCCAGGGGACCTGGAGGATTCGGACGGGGCTGACATCCCAGAAACCTCGGCCAGGACTCCACTGCCGGAACCCGAACCACGGCCGCCACCAGTGAACGACGCTCAGCCTTCAGCCGCACAAACCCCAGCCGCGCCGCTTCCGGGGTCGGTCGGACCACCGACACCAGCACACCCTGAACCTAGATCAGTTAGCTTGCCGCCAAGGGCCCCCGGGGACACCGCCGCCAGCTTCCCCGAGCCACGCCGCTCGACTCGCACCAGGAGGCCGCCCACTTACCTGGAGGACTTTGTCTGCAGACACGTTTCGGACCAAGGGGGGAGGGGTGTAGTGTATGAGGCCCCTACAGGGCTGGGCATGCCTGGGCTTGCCCAGGCACCAAATACAGCTAGCTTCAGACCAAAAGACAATGGGCAGTAGGATCCTAGCCAGGCCCAATGAAAGGGCTAGGTCTCTTGGTTACTGTAAATAGCCTATCGGGAGTGGGGGGGTGTTGGTGGAGGGTTTCTCTGAGGGAATATAAGCTGGCCTGCGAGCCGGGTATCTTGTCTTTTGTTCCTGACTAAATAAAGATATGCTTAGCTGAAATCACTCTCCGTATGCATACTTTTTAGAGACATAGATGCCTCGCCTTATCGTACCTTCCCAAGTTCCCAAAGCTCCTCTGGATAGGGGTCTGAATTGTGGTTGGCTTCCGGTGCCAGTGCGCGAAAGCGCTCCTCCTGAAAGCGAGACAAAGCATCCGCTATGCTGTTATCCACACCTGGAATGTGCTGGGCCGCAAATGTAATGTTATCCGCCAAGCACGCTAAAACCAGCCGACGTACCAGCTGCATTACTCGCTCGGACTTAGAAGACTGTTTTTTTTCACCACGCACACGACCGCCTGGTTGTCGCTCCAAAACCGCACCCTCCTATTCCAAAAGAGGTCCCCCCAGATCACAACCGCCACACTTGGCTAGTCTGTCCTCGCTCATTGTGTCCACCCTCTCAGAAAGTTGGACAAAGGCCTCCTTTAGACCACGCACAGTGCTGACCAGCTCCGCCACTCCTCCGATGTCCCCATCATCACGTGGCACTGCTTTCCGCTTCGCCGGGTGAGCAGGCCCTTTCTGCTTGGGCACCGCTGTGCCCCCTGCCGGACTCCTGCCTGCAGCAACCTTGCCTGCCGCTATGTGCTGCGCGATGGAGGCTTCATACCTACTGAAAGACACTAAAAGGACACAAAGATGAAAGCGAAACCCCCCATCCACCAGGCCACGGGACTCCCATTCCAGCCAGTGGGGGGGCATCCGACCCCACCAAGGTGGTCCCCCCCCGGCAAGTGAGCGACCGAAGCGGGCTCCACCGGCGACACCGGGAGCCCAATGGACACTGCCTCATGCCATGACCCTCCTACCTGCAAACCGCTGTCTTTTGTGTAACTACCTAAATACAACTCAAGTAAGAACCAGCACTTTGAAGTGGATCCGGTACGCTATTGGTAGCCAGTGCAGCACTTTCAGCACAGGTCGCATGTGATCCCTCCTAGAGGATCAATAGCCTGGCTGCAGCATTCTGCACTAGCTGCAGCTTCCGGATCTGTGACAAAGGCAGCCCCAAGTAGAGAACGTTACAGTAGTCTGACCTCGAGGTGACCGTCGCATGGATCACTGTGGCCAGGTCATCGCGGTCGAGGAAGGGGACCAACTGCCGAGCCAGCCGAAGATGATAAAAGGCCGACTTGGCAGTGGCTGCCACCTGGGCTTCCATCATTGATGACACCCAAGCCCACAACTCCGGGCAATCTGGGCAAGGGGGCGCATGTCGATGTTAAACAACATCGGGGACAGCACAGCCCCCTGTGGCACCCCACACTCAAGGGGGTGTCTCCAGGACCGCTGGTCCCCCATTGCCACCCTTTGTCCCCAACCTTGGAGAAAAGAGGCAAACCATTGAAGGGCAAGCCCCTGGATCCCCACGTCGGCGAGGCGGTGGGTCAGCAACTGGTGGTCGACCATGTCTAGCAACACCAGTGCTGCCACACCACCCCGATCCAGATGCCTACGGAGATCGTCCGTCAGGGCGACCAGCACCGTCTCTGTCCCATGACCCAGGCGGAAGCCAGACTGGGAGGGATCGAGGACAGAAGCATCATCCAGAAAGCCCTGTAACACTGATTCCAGTAGAAATCGTGTGCTACTTAGCATATTTAAGTTTGCAACATTAAAATCCTATTAATATTTCTTATTTATTTTTATCTAATGAGACTCAAGGTGGCCACCGCTGCCACCGCTGCCACCACCACAAACGGAGTGGGTAACAACGGGGCAAGGGGGGACGGTCCCTGGAAGATCTGCCAGGATACTGCGTGGCGCCGTATACCAACTGGTTGTACATCGACTACAGGATATACATAAACCACCTTTATGAATGACAGATACTATCTTGTAATTTATTCGGTGACCATCTTGTTTCTTACTGAGCACCTTATTTGTGTTGATCATTACTGGTTTTACTGTTTTTATGTGTGGGCACTTGTTGCTCTTTGTAAGCTGCCCTGAGCCCGCTTGCGGGGAGGGCGGGATATAAATGCTAAAATAAAAAAAATTAAAATAAAATAAAAAATAGTGCAGGTCAATGCAGTTAGTAGCATGATAATCTAAGAAGTGATTTTAGTGGAACCCGTATTTGATTTTCCTCCACATATCTGAGGAAGTGAATTGTGACTCGCAAACCTCACGTTGAAATAAATGTCAGTCTTTAAGGTGCCACTGGACTTCTCTTTCATTTTGCTATAATGACTACCCTTTTGCAATCATAGTGGAATCCAGACAACCTTGGCTGTGAGAAGCTTCTGTTCGGTATTGCGACCAGCCTCAGTGTTAATCTGCTGGGATATTTGTGTGATTTTTCAAAGAAGGCATTAAACTCCATTTAAGTTTTTTGTGAATGAGTGCTAACTTAAAGGGTGTTCTAAAAATGCCTGTTCCTGAGCGTGTAAAATATTATTGTAATACTCTCTTCAAGAACATTTAGTTGATGATTGTAAGAAACAGCTGCTAAGTTAGCAACAAACTCTAAGAATGTGCACATTTGATTTGCAAAAAAGCCTAGGATAATCTCAACAAAATAGCTCTGTACTGCTCTGTACTAGACAAAATGTACCATGACAGGAGGGTGCTGCAGTGAGAAGGTGGAATCAGGTAAAATCAGCTGATGCAAGCTGCCGATGGAACACAAAGAAGAAGAGAAGAGGCTGGATTTATACCCCGCCCTTCACGGAGACAAGGGGTCTCAGAGCAGTTTACAATCCCTTTCCTTTCCCCTCCCCACAACAGACACCCTGTGAAGTAGGTGGGGCTGAAAGAGTTCTCTTGAGAACTGCCCTTGAGAAAACAGTTCTGAAAGAACTTATGACTGACCCAAGGTCACACCATTAGCTGCATGTGGAGGAGTGGGGAATCAAACTCATTTCTCCCAGATTAGAGTCCATGCTCCTAAACCACTACACCAATCTGGCTCTGGAGGAGGTTTTACATGAGTCCCCCTTTTTGCTGCAGCATCCAGTACCATGGTGCATTTTGTTTTTTGTGGCTCTTCTGACCCTCTGAAAGAGTTTATGGGACAAACAGCAGGGTGCTTGTGGAAGGCAAGGAAAGACCTGCTCTCCCTGCTCCTTTTTTCCCATTGAATCCAACCCAGGATTAAAATTACATGGTTGATATATGTGCTGTAACATTTTCTCTTAATTATTAAATAGCAAGTGGGATAGAAATTTTACAATGCTTAATGTTGGGGTGTAAACTGCTTCAGTGTGTTTTGCTAATATTAAAGTTGCTGCTTTTTTGTTGTTTGTTTTGCTTGGCTGCAGTCTCAAATCATGCCACTGTGATTGGAAGGATTGCAGAGAGTCCTGAATGTGTCTGTGGGATGGGGTGGGGGTGGGGGACAGAGGACAGGGAGAACTAAAATTATGAGTTGGATCCAGACAAAACTTTAAACTCATGCAAGGTACTTTTCTCAGTAGAGCAGAATGTTCCTTTCTCTCCCTTCCTACTACAGCCCTCTGATCTTCCAAAAATGTTACTCCATAGGGATGTGGGACCCCCCCAGGAACCACATGAGAAGCCAATGAGGGTTCTGCAGCAGGAGGAGGGAATTGGTGGAAATTGCCCCACCCCTTCCACTAGTGGAAAAGTTGGTCTGGATCTACCCCCTGCCTTCCTTGGGTTGTCTACCGCAGGTAGCTGTTCCTGGCAGCTGCTGATAGTGGTATGGAAGTTTATAATGAGGATTGCTGTTCCACACTATTCTGTGTGGAAGCTGCATATGCAGTGCTACTTCTGCAAGTTGCAACAGTGGTACATCGACTAGCCCTGAAATGACCTGTGGCTCTGCAGTGGAATTAAATAGTGGACACCCCATAGCACAAAGAACTACTGTGCTGTTGTACTGCTGTGGGTGGCCAAGTGAATAAAGCCAAACTGAGTTGGCATATCACCTTGGATTATAATTGGGCAGTTTTTCATTCTGTAATTTAGTGTGTGGAACACTCCATCTGAACACTGCAAGCATGATGCAGGAGCTTGTGTGAAGAAGGAATATTGCCTGACTGTTTCTTGCAGTAATTTGATAGCTGTTGGATATACCTGTTCTCTGTCAAGAGGACACCATACAGTTAATTGGTTCGGCTTGCTGAACTATTGGAGCAAGAGTTTCCTTTTCCAAATAATGTCTAATACTGTATGTTGATGCAAATTCCATAACATTACACTTTCCTAGTGATGAAGTAAGATTAATGTTCCATGTTATCATTTGGTAGTCCGCAAATTAAGTGTATTGGACAGTTTTTGTTTCAGTGAAAGACTCAAGAGTAATGAATAAGAGTCTGCCTTACTGGGGTGATTTGAAGTCATAGTTGGATGACCTTAATCTCAAGGCAGGAGCTAGACAAGGAAGTATTCAAGAAACTGGGCATGGAATTAAGATGACAGTTAGGTACAGTTCTGTGAGTGGTTGTGCAACAGTTCATGCAGTGTTAGAACAGGTCAGTGTGATAACATCCTATGTTTCTACTTGTGCAAGTGCAAAAATACCCTTGGATTTGGTTCTCCTGTATTTTACTGTGGGCCGTAAAAAGAGTGTAAGGGTGCCACTGGAACCACTCTAGTATATTTATAGCATTTCCAGAAGAAACCTGCTTGTGCTATTCTTAAGATCTTCCAAAGGTAGCATATTCTTAAGGCAGCTGCTTATGTTATCGCTGAACGGTCTAATCTGATTTTACAAGCCTAAACTCATTACTTTTTGCTAACTTCAGTGGATAGATGTACAGTTATGCCCCCTGTGTTCCAAATGTTAAAACATGCAGCAGATTGTCCCATATTATTTTCCCAGGCTAAACAACATCCGATTCTCGAGTCTCAAACCTGGAATTAGTAAGCCACATGTACTATTGGAAGGTATGAAACGTGTCATAAGTCTGCAATTCTATCACATTGATAGTCTATCTCTACCATTGTTATTGGCTCCAGTAGTTTTCCAATTTAGTAGATCCAGCTGTCAAGATCTGGGCCAGATTCTTATGGCCATATCAACTTCTGTTCACACTAAATTTGTAAGAACACTTGTAGTTTTTCAGGTGACTGAACAAAATTTAGGAAATTAAGTAGAAACATTGAATTAAAATTTAAGATTCCATTGTCGAGTACTAAAGTTGCATCTGGTCTCCTTGGTTTTGATGTATTCTTTGCCACAGTCTAAACCACAGTATTGGTCTGTATAGAGAGAACAAGTATTAAACTAACCAGTGACGCATACCAGTAATGAG
>NW_015167291.1:11092-12402 GCF_001447785.1 Gekko japonicus
GGCCAGCCCAGGTGACGCTTATGGACTTCCAGCAGAACCTGATGCCGATAAAGGGGGTCGGAACATTCAAGGTCCAGTACAAAACTTTCAAAAGGAACCTGGACTTGATAGTGGTCGAGGGCGACCTGGTCAGCTTACTGGGACGGGCCTGGTTCGAACCCCTGGGAATCACGGTAAAAGGGGTACAGGCGTGCGCGGCCCAAGACTTCACGGGAATTTGCCAAGAGTTTCCTGCGGTGTTTGATGACTCTCTGGTCCGGTATACGGGCCCCCCGGTGTCTTTGTGCTTAGACCCCTCGGTGGCCCCCATACGGATGCGCGCCAGGACGGTTCCCTTATCGGTCAAGCCTAAGATAGATGCGGAACTGGACCACCTCGTGGCGCAAGGCATCCTGGAACCTGTCTCCCACACCGCATGGGAGACGCCCATTGTAGTGGTGAATAAACCGAATGGGGCAGTCCGCATCTGCGCGGACTATAAATGTACCTTGAACAAGGCGCTACAGGACCACGCATACCTGGTCCCTGTAGTCAGCCATGTTCTGGCCACCTTAGGCGGGGCAAAGATCTTTGGGAAATTGGATCTTGCCCAAGCGTACCAGCAGTTGCCAGTAGATGAGGCAACTGCAGAAGCGCAGACCATAGTTACCCACCGGGGCATTCCGTGTTAAGCGCTTGAGTTTTGGCGTAAGCGTGGCGCCTGGACTGTTTCAGCAATTGATGGACTCTCTTCTCAAAGGGATCCCCGGCGTCACACCCTTCTTTGATGATGTGATGGCTCCACGCCCGCCGACTTCGCAACTCGCCTCCGCGCCGTGCTCAGCCGTTTCCAGGACGCTGGGCTGAAGGTGAAGCTGGACAAGTGCCACCTGGGGGTGCCGTCGGTTGATTTTTTGGGGTTCACGGTGGACGCTGAGGGCCTTCACCCGATTGTGGAGGCTCCCCCGCCGAAATCCAAGGCGGAACTGCAGGCGTTTCTCGGCATCCTGAACTTCTATCACGCCTTTCTCCCCCACAAGGTGGCCGTAGCCGAACCCCTCCATCGATTGCTCGACAAGCAGGCCCCTTAAGTTTGGGGTCCTCGTCAGGCCACCGCGTTCCGGCACGTGAAGGAACTTTTAGTTTCCAACGCGGTTTTGGCCCACTTCGACGAGTCACTGCCGGTGGTGCTAGCGTGTGACGTCTCACCCTACGGCGTCAGGGCTGTGTTGGCGCATCACCTACCCGATGGTCACGAGGTCCCGGTCGTGCATTACTCGCGCACTCTATCTGCGGCGGAGTGGAACTACACCCAGATAGATCGCGAGGGA
>NW_015167292.1:0-8397 GCF_001447785.1 Gekko japonicus
TGCAATTAAAAGCCAAAACTTCACAGCAGGTTACCACAAGCAACAATCCAAGCCTTGAAATGCATTCCTCATGCAAGGCTCCTGAAGAGGGACAAATTCCAAAAGTCTGTCAGCTCTCCTCCAGTTCCTTGCTTTGCCTTCTCTCAGTCTGACAATTCAAGGCTGATCGTAACACCAGCTTACTCCCTCTCTACCCACCCCACTTATGAAGCGGTCTCAACCTTAATTGACCACAGCTGTTCCTACCATGGCAAAGAGTTTACTCTACCCTCCACAGGGCCTAAAGGAAAAGATGACATCATAAAAGGCTTGAACACTGCTGCCACACCCCAAACCCCATACACATAACTTTGTTTGTTTGTTTTTAGTTTTTTAAAAAAATATCCCCCCCTTAAATGAAACTTATCTACTCTTACCTTGAACCCTATATAACAACCCCTTATTTAAAATTAGGAGCTGCGGTGGCTCAAGTGGTTAAGACGCTGAACTGCAGGCTGTGGAAGGTCAGTAATTCAGCAGTTCGAGACCCAAGTTGCCGCATGACGGAGTGGGCTCCCGTCTCTAGTTCCAGCTCCTGCCAACCTAGCAGTTCGAAAGCAAGAAATTGCAAGTAGATAAATAAGTACCACTTTGGTGGGAAGGTAACAGCGTTCTGTGCACCTTGGTGTTTAGTCATGCTGGCCACATAACCACGGAAACGTCTTCGGACAGTGCTGGCTCTTCGGCTTTGAAACGGAGATGAGCACCGCAACCCTAGAGTTGAACTCGACTGGCTTTCGAGCAAGGGAACCTTTACCTTTACTTTTATTTAAAATTATAGATTTTGTAGACTGGTTTAACAGAGAGGTCTGTTTTATTCGATGTCTCCTTGGAATATAATAAACTGAACTGAGAAGGAAACCTCTGTCTGTGGTTCTCTCCTTCCCTCTGGCAAGGAAGTGCCCAGCCAGCCTACCCACCAAAAAGTGCAGCGTGACAGGGAGGTCAGGTTGCCAGCCTCCAGGTGGGGCCAGGAGATCTCCCGCTTTGACAACTGGTCTCCAGCTGACAGAGATCAGCTCCCCTGGGGAAAACAGAAATGCCACAAACAAACAAACAAACGCTGTGATATAGATGACCACACATGTTAAGTAGGAATCCTATTATATTGTAAAACTTGGCAGTATTACAGGTCCATCATTCTCAGTGCAAAAGCCTCCTGTGCCCATGTAAAAGAAGACAAGACTGGCCTGCTCCTTTATAAACATTTGAACATGGAACCAGAAGTAAGTTTTTAAAAAATTAAAAACGAAATCATTCAAATTACAAATTAATATGAAAAGTTTGTATAATATTCCATTCAGCTTCATGTTGCTTATTCATTTAAAACACCATGGGTTAATTTTCAGGATTATTTGAAAAATATAAAGAAGAAATTAAACATTGGGTTGCTCTTAAACAGAACATTGAACTGTAGCAAGAGGCTGACACCTTCATTACTATAGGATTACTCCTGAGGAAGATTGGGACAATACGAGTTTATATCTGGACTAGAGTAAGGCCTGTTGTAGCAATTTTAACAGTATAGTTGGAGAGACCACTTGACTCATCATATCAAGAACTATACGTTTTGATCTGATCAGTAAAGTCTTTGTCTTAGTAAGAATTTATAAATGTTGCACCTATAGTTCTTTTAGGAAGTTATAAGTCTCTAGGCTGATTTCAAAATGGTTTAACTTTTTACATTGAAGATGATAATTATTTTAAAATGTAATAATCAATTTAAAATGTAAAAACTGAGTATATTTGGAGAGACTACTTGATTCATATCTAGAACGATAAGTTTTGATCTGATTAGTAAAGACTTTGTCTTAGTAAGAACAAATGTTGCGCCTATAGTTCTTTAAGGAAGTTATAAGTCAGATGATTTCAAAATGGTTTAACTCTTTACTTTTAAAACGTAAAAATCAATTCCAAATGTAAAAATTGAGCCCAGTTCATCTCTTTAAAATATTATTACAAGTGAATTTAAAAGTATTACATAGAGGTTCAGCCTATAACAACCTTGTTAATGTGTTATAGCTTTTAAGCTGCATGTAATTAATTAGAATAGTTGACTCTGGGGTCCTAGTTTGTTGTAGAGAGCATTTTGCCAGCCAATTTAAAATTGAAGGCTTCTAGCCGGGGAGAGAAGAGGACTGGTTGCTACTACCATAAAATATATATACAGTGTTCATGGTGAGCTCTTAAACCAGCATAATACAGGAGGCTTTTGCACTATGTAAAAGAAGACAAGACTGGCTTGCTCCTTTATAAACACTTGAACATGGAGCCAGAAGGGAAGGCAGTTTAAACCCCCCCTGGCCCACCCGCCTCGGAGTCGCTGGGTGGGGGGTTGCTCTCCAGGCCTTCCCTCTGTAGCCATGCAGGCAGAGGTTTTGGCTGTAGTGGGCGTGGCCAACTCTGAAGCCAGCCGGAACGCCGTTCCTGTGTGTTCCTGCCCCGAAATATCCCTGGATGAACCAATGTATTTTTCTTTGATTTATCATTATATCTAATTCTGAATTGGGCTGTAGACTGTGGATAAAAGAACCATGCAATTGGGCCATGAACAGATGGGGGAAAGGAAACCCCAGGTTTGCAAGGGAAAAAAATGAAATGTAAAAAAAAAAAATGCACTGGGGGACAGTGCCCTCCAAGCTGAGTTAGTGTGAGCTAGTTCACGGCTTTTAGCCTCCAGCTCACGCATTCTTGTCTTTGCTCAGGAAGGAAGGGCTCCAGAGCAAACTGATTTATGCAGCAGCCTAACAGGTCACTCGCCACTTTAATGCCAGTAGCTCACAACGTGGAATTTTTGCTCACAAGACTCCACAGCTGAGAGGCAGCATTGGTTAGAGCCCCCTGCCCAAGCTTGCCCATAGCTTTGGTGGGGCCCTTTGGGCCCAGCCCCACCACGCCTCAGCCAGGTCCCACAAAGCCTTGCTGCTAGAAATCATTTCATTCTGGCCATTTCCTGATTTGTATCGTTGTGTACAGACAGACGCAAAATGGCTGCCCCGCTAGGAAAAAAATATGCCCCACAAGCCAAAAAACCTCCTGGCTGCGGGCCTGCCCCCAGGAGTCTCCCCCCCCCCCACTCATGCTGACGCTAACTGGGGCCCAGAATCCCCAGCAATGCTGGCTGAGGGCTGCCTAGCAACCCACAAAATGTCTGCTGAGGTCTCACAACATAAGTCTCAATGTGTCACCGAGATCACACAAGACTACGTTTGGTGGGTTGCTAGGCAGCCCCCACTCAACATTGCCGGGGATTCTGAGCCCCAGTTAGTGTCGGTGTGGGGGGGGAGGGAGGGAGAGACGAAGGAAAGCATGGAAGGGCGGCACACTGATGGAGCTCAGGAAGGGAGAGGAACTGGACCGGCACCGGCAGCGGCACCGGCAGCGGGAGGCGACAGCAACGCGTGCAGAAGCGGAGGAGGCCTGGGCCCAAGCTCCGCGATGGTGGTGGTGAAGACGACTGCATTCCAATCACCCTTCGCCCACAAGGACGAGCCCAAGGAGGAGGCGGTGGAGGCCACGGTGGCCGACAGGGATCCAGAAGTCACAACGCACCGCCACGAAAGCTCATTGAGACACTGTCTGCTCCTCCAGCTGGGCATTGCGTTCGTCTTAGCAGGAGTGGTGGTTGGCGGAGCCTCCATCTACAAGTACATCATTCTAAGGCATAAAGTGTTCCATGGGCAAATCTGCTACGAAGCGGAGGACAATCCAGATAACGCTGCCGAACCATACTTCCTATCCGTCGCCGAAGTTGCTGATTTCTGGGAAGAGGATAACATAGCAATCATCGCCGTCCCTGCTCCAAAATCCTCTGGCAGCGATCCTGCAGCTATTGTTCATGATTTCGACAGGCTTCTGACGGCCTACCTCAGCCGGCAACTGGGTAACTGCTACATAACTCCTCTGAACACCTCCATTGTTATGCCGCTGCGGAACCTGATAGAGTTCTTTGCGAAATTAGAGGCTGGTTCCTCTCTGACTCAAACTTACCTTATTTGTGAAGAAATGGTTGTGAAAGAAGAGATTGATAATGTGTCAGACCTGGGCCTTTTCATTTCCCAGTTCTGCGCAGGGAAGGGAACTTTCAGACTTCAGCGCAGAGATCAGATCACGGGTCTCCAAGAATGCTCTGCTGAAAAATGCCACTCGATCCGGCACTTTGAGAATGAGTTTGTCGTGGAAACCAAGATCTGTCAGCGGTGAAAAAGACAGGCTGGGAAGTGACAGATCTCGCATCTTCACCCAGAAGTCCAAGCTTTACATTTTAAACTTTGGAAAAAAAATTTTTTTTAAGTGCAGTGATAACCAAAAGCTTTATGCTTTTTTAATTTTTTAATGTGCGTATTGCTTAAATTTACGAAAAGGGGAAAAAATAAGTGCACTCCAGAGTCACCATGTTGTTGTTTTGTTTTGCTTGCTTTGGGCCCCTGGTGTCATTCAATTAGAGCAAATAGATTTATATTAAGGATTGCTGAAATGGGTAAAAATTGGGATACTCTGGAGGCCAGGTCTGCCAATGTAGTGGACTAGGGAGGGTAGACCTGTTCTCCAGAGGCCAGACCTACCAATATCCAATAGGAACTCTCAGTCTGGGGCAAGGGATACTCTGTATTCTTGGTGCTTGGAGGGGGGGCCAACAGTGTGAGAGCTTCAAGTCTGGCCCCACTGCTGGACCTCCTGATGGCACCTGGTATTTTTGGCCACTGTGTGACAGAGTGTTGGACTGGATGGGCCATTGGCCTGATCCGACATTGGCTTCTCTTATGTTCTTAATATCATGGACTGGGGTGGGCAGACCTGTTCTCCAGAGGCCAGACCTACCAATATCCAATAGGAACTCTGTCTGGGGCAAGGGATGCTCTGTATTCTTGGTGCTTGGAGGGGGGGCAACAGTGGGAGGGCTTCTAGACTGGTCCCACTGCTGGACCTCCTGATGGCACCTGGTATTTTTGGCCACTGTATGACAGAGTGTTGGATTGGATGGGCCATTGGCCTGATCCAACATTGGCTTCTCTTATGTTCTTATTAGATAGGAACTCTCAGTCTGGGGCAAGTAATGCTCTGTATTCGTAGTGCTATGGGGAGTAACAGTGGGAGGGCTTCTAGTGTCCTGGCCCTACTGATGGACCTCCTGAGGGCACCTGATATTTTTGGCCACTGTGTGACAGAGTGGTGGACTAGATGGGCCATTGGCCTGATCCGACATTGGCTTCTCTTATGTTTTTATGTTCTTATGTTCTTAATATCGTGGACTGGGATGGGCAGACCTGTTCTCTGGAGGCCAGACCTACCAATATAGTGGAAAGGGGCAGGGAGACCTGTTTTCCGAAGGCTAGGTCTACCCCGTACAGGACGTTTTTTGTAATGAAATTTGACTCGATTCTATTTTCTCTTATAGTGTTTAAATGATTCCTAAAATATAGTTTAAATAGAATTTAAAAGAATTCATCCCGATATTTTTTTTACACGGTCATGGAAATAACCTTCTAAAAATAGTCAGATGTCAGCCTGCTCACAACTTTAATGCTACTAGCTTTTTTCACTCTCAAGGTAGAATTTCTGCTCACAACACTGTGTAGCTTAGAGGGAACACCGGTGCCAGTCAATGTTCCCTCTAAGCTGCAATGCCTTGTGAGCAAAAATGCTACTTTGTGAGCTACTGGCATTAAAGTTGTGAGCAGACGATTTGACTACTGCATAAATTAGTTTGCTCTGGAGCCGTCCTTCCTGAGCTAAGACAAAAATCTGTGAGCTGGAGGCTAAAAACTTGTGAGCTAGCTCACACTAACTCAGCTGAAGTGTAGTGGGTTAGACGCATGTAGAAACCACTGAGACCGATGTAGTGATCAGCAGGGCTTTTTTTGTAGAGAGAGCCCAGCAGGAACTCATTAGCATAATAGGCCACACCCCTGACAGAGCAGCTCATTAGCCTATTAGGCCACACACCCCACATTACCAGAAGTGTGGTCATCCAGCCACACCCACCTTTTGCTTTTTATTCTGTTTACCTTGTTTGTTGTCAAAACCCAGGGCCTTTTTTTGTAGCAGGAACTCCTTTGCATGTTAGGCCACACACCCCTAATGTAGCCAATCCTAATGAGTTTCTGCTGTTGGGTGTGGCCTATTATGCTAATGAGTTCCTGCTGGGCGTGGCCAACTTGGGAGCCAGCCGGAACTCCGTTCCTGTGCGTTCCTGCCCAAAAATAGCCCTGGTGATCAGCATGGTTTACTGGTACACAACAAAGACAAAAACTAGCGGCCGGCTGGCCAACTATATACACGCCTGGGGACACACCCCTAGGTCCCGTTGGTGGGTTTAAATCTCCCGCCACGGTCCTATTGGTTCCCCAGTGGAGAGACTAGGAGCCTAGTCCCCATTGTTCTTCCAGAGTCAAGCTCTGGGGTATTCGCTGGCCCCTGGTGGCGGTCAACGAACATAACATCAGCTTAGAGGGAACACTGGCAGTCTGAGTAGACGATACTGAGCATGATGGACCAAGAATCTGATTCAGTCCATGTGCAATGCCGGTATTGCAGAGTGAATGGAAACAGGTTGAGTTCTCCTCATGTGTGTGGAGTGACCGATTATCCCTGCACAGAGATGACACCCTGTGTGAAGAGCTCCGTCGCTGTCGCAAACATGTGCATTTTATGTTTGCGCTGAAAAACCACCTGATGAGGATTGTTTAAAAACAACAACAACACATGGCTCGCCAAGGTCTGCCTTTGAAAGATGCTTCTGTGTGTTTAACCTGAGAAAGCAGACCTATAAAATCCTTTGCATACTCACTGAAAGAAATTTGCCAATATGATTTTGAAATGGAAAATAAAGCAGATCAAGTTGTACAACTTGGAAAGGGTACCCGTGATGCCGTCCAGCAGTTACGACGTTGGGTCATGAGTTTCTTTATTTCCCCTCATCTCTGGCCTGAGCTGGGTATTTGTTCTTAATAATACCAGCTTTCCATTTGGATTTCCAGGGCTAACTAGCTCTGGTTTGAGGGCAAAACTCTATGGTAAAACCGGCTTAAAACCATAGAGTTTTGGCCTCGAACCAGAGTGTCGTCATATGATGTCCCCGATGTGATGATGTCTCTTCCAGGTGACGCCATTGCATTGGGGACATTGCACAGTGACATCGCTGTTTGGAGGTGGGGTTTCCCCCACTGGCCAGCAGCGGACAGAAGCCCTGAAAACCGGGGGAAACCCCGCCCCAATGTGGGGGCTGGCAACCCTACTGCTGCAGCTTACCTTCAGTCACACATCCTAAGGCCAATCAGAAACCTGGGTGGTCAAAAGCCCCACCCACTTTCTAAAAACACTTGGCGGAAGCCAGGAAAGGTGTTAGTGGTGCCATGGTGCTCGCGGGCACCAGGTCGGGGACCCCTGGATTACACAAGATAAGTCGAAACCATCGATATGAGGAGATATGCACCTCTTCTATCTTCCACCATGGCAGCTTTGCTCATCTGATCAGGGCCTTCTGTGGTTGGCACCCTGCAATCAGAGAAGATCTACAGCTATCTGTGCACGTGCTTTCTCTGCCGTGGACCACACCTTGTGGAAAGGCCTGATATAGGAGGTGAGGAGGGCACCCGTGCTTCTGCCCTTCCATTAACTATCAAAGGCAAAGATATAGAATGGGAGGGACTTGGCTTGACAGCAGCACATGTGAAAGGGATATAGGTGTTCTGATTGATCACAAGCTAAACATGAGCCTGCAGTGCGATGTGACTGCGAAGAAAGCGAAGGCAATCTTAGGATGCATTAACAGAAGCCTTGTGTCCAGATCACGGGAGGTGGTAGTTCCGCTCTATTCTGCTATGGTCAGGCCTCACCTGGGGTCCTGTGTCCAGTTTTGGCCACCACATTTTAGGAAGGATGTTGACAAGCTCGAGCGTGTCCGGAAGAGGGCAACCGGGATGGTGAGAGGGTTGGAATCCAAGTCTTATGAGGAAAGGCTGAAAGAGTTGGGTCTGTTTAGCCTGGGAAAGAGAAGGCTTAGAGGGGACAGGATTGCAGTGTTCAAGTATTTGAAGGGCTGTCAGGTAGAAGATGGAGCAGATCTATTCTCTCTTGCTCCGGATTGCAAGACTAGATCTGATGGGTGGAAATTACAAGGGAGTCGTTACCGGCTAAATATGAGAAGAAACTTCCTAACTGTAAGAGTGGTTGAGCAGTGGAACAGTCTGCCTCGGGAGGTGGTGGATGCTCCTTCGCTGGACGTTTTCAAGTGGAGGCTGGACTACCATCTTTTGGGTATGTTGTAGGTATGTAGGGCTATCTTTCAGTATACTCCTGCAGAGTGCAGGGGGTTAGACTAGATGACCTGCAAGGTCCCTTCCAACCTTTAACATT
>NW_015167292.1:8712-12267 GCF_001447785.1 Gekko japonicus
GCAATCAGAGAAGATCTACAGCTATCTGTGCACGTGCTTTCTCTGCCGTGGACCACACCTTGTGGAAAGGCCTGATACAGGAGGTGAGGAAGGCTCTCATGCTTGTGCCCTTCCATTAACTATCAAAGGCACAGATATAGAATGGGAGCTTGACAGCAGCTCATGTGAAAGGGATCTAGGTGTTCTGGTTGATCACAAGCTAAACATGAGCCTGCAAGTGCGATGTGACTGCAAAGAAAGCGAAGGCAATCTTAGGATGCATTAACAGATGCATTGTGTCCAGATCACGGGAGGTGGTAGTTCCGCTCTATTCCGCGATAGTCAGGCCTCACCTGGAGTCCTGTGTCCAGTTTTGGGCACCACGTTTTAGGAAGGATGTTGACAAGCTCGAGCGTGTCCAGAAGAGGGCAACCGGGATGGTGAGAGGGTTGGAATCCAAGTCTTATGAGGAAAGGCTGAAAGAGTTGGGTCTGTTTAGCCTGGGAAAGAGAAGGCTTAGAGGGGACATGATTGCAGTGTTCAAGTATTTGAAGGGCTGTCATGTAGAAGATGGAGCAGATCTATTCTCTCTTGCTCCTGATTGCAAGACTAGATCTGATGGGTGGAAATTACAAGGGAGTCGTTACCAGCTAAATATCAGGAGAAACTTCCTAACTGTAAGAGCGGTGAGCAGTGGAACAGTCTGCCTCAGGAGGTGGTGGATCCTCCTTCATTGGACGTTTTCAAGCGGAGGCTGGACAACCATCTTTCGGGTATGTTGTAGGGCTCTCTTTCAGCTACACTCCTGCAGACTGCAGGGGGTTGGACTAGATGACCTGCAAGGTCCCTTCCAACTCTAACATTCTATGATCCTATGATTCTATGAAAACGGAGTTCAGTTCTTTATCTGAAATAGTCCCCTCTGCTACATAATGATTACATGCAGTGCAATGTTTTTTGTGGGTGGAAGGGGCATGACTTTCTCACTTTATATGCCACCAGGATTGTCCAATATCTGCCCCCAAATTATTCCTCTACCGCCCGTAATTGGGCCACAAAGAAACATGAGTGAACACAGGGACCCCCTTGCCTGATTTCATTTGCAAATCTGCTCCTCACTGTTGTGGTCCTGGGCAGCAAAGCTCCGGTCCTATACCAGCAACAGTCCAATTAATCATCTTTAAAATGACCATGAAAATTTCCAGAGATAATCAAATTCTCTGGCATTGTAGGATGAAGCATGTTGCTGAAATCCTAATGCATTGGTTACTGAACGTCGCATTTTGTGCAGTGTACTGACCCACGAGAAAATACCCTTGCACAAAGTTACTGTGGGCCCAGTGCTTGGCCTTATAACCAGGTAATCTACAGGATTCAGAATGATCTGAATCTACAGGATCCGGAGTGATTCAGAATGTAGAATAATCTACAGGATTCGGAATGACTGGATCACAGTGATGCTGCTGAGTTCATTCACCGATCGTTGAGGATTTTTACCTCATAAACAGCATATGAAATTCACTCGTGTCAAGTCAAATCCTTCCTTTTGAATGATTTCCTTGTCAGGTATTCATTCAAGTGGGTTTCGCATCAAACTGATAGTCACAAATACAATGCAAAGACCTGTGGATTGCCGAGCTTTGGAGCACAAGCCTAGTTTGTTATGTTAAAGTTAACGGTATCCAAAAAGGTTGTGACGAAGAAAAAGAAACTGAAATATAGCTACGCATGTAGTGCTAATGTACAAAATATCACATATAATTTAATTATACATTCAAAAGCGGTAAAATATCATTTAAAAACCGCAGTCCTTTGGTTCTGCATATGAGTACCTAATCCCAGGGGTCATTTCCTGCAGGAGCGCACAGGAGCAGAGCTCTGGCAGTAAAGAGCCCAGGGGGCGGGCATATGCAACAAGCCCCACCCCCTGCTCCCAGCAGCCCTCAGTCAGAGAAAGAAGCAGTCAGGTAAGTTGCAGCGCTCCCCCGGTCCCCCCAGTCCAAAACAGTCCAGTGGCACCTTTAAGACCAAGTTTTATTCAGGCACAAGCTCTCCCTCCTCTGCAAGGACAGATTTGCATGTCACCCCCCCCAATAGCTAGCAATCCAAAACAGTCCAGTGGAGCCTGAGCGGTGGGTGTTGCCTTCTGACACACTTCCGGTGATGTCAGGGAGTGTGGCATATGCAAATAAGTTATGCTAATGAGTTGTGCTAATGAGCTCCTGCACCTCTTTTTCTACGAAAGGACCCCTGCCTAATCCTAACAGAAGAAGAAAAAGAGATTGGATTTATACCCCGCCCTTCCCTTTGGAGTCTCAGAGCGGCTCACAAACTCCTTTCCCTTCCCCTCCCCACAACAGACACCCTGTGAGGTGGGTGGGGCTGAGAGAGCTCTTTCCAGATCTGTCCTTGAGAGAACAGCTCTGACAGAACTATGGCTTGCCCAAGGTCATCCAGCCAGGTGCAAGTGGAGGAGTGGGGGATCAGACCCGGTTCTCCCAGATTAGAGTCCGCGCACTTAACCACTACACCAAACTGGCTATAGACAAATGTCCAAGCATATAAATACAGGTTAAAACAGGGGTGTCAGACATAAGGCTCGGGAGCTGGATCCGGCCTGGCCAGGGTTCTTATGCAGCCCGCGAGCAACTGAAGGGAGGGAGGGAGTGCTGGGGGGGGGGGGGGCGGGACACGGCCCATTGGGGCTTCGGTTAAAGTTAACGGTAACCAAAAAGGTTGCGACGAAGAAAAAGAAACTGAAATATGGCTACGCATGTAGTGCTAATGTACAAAATATCACATATAATTTAATTATACATTCAAAAGCGCTAAAATATCATTTAAAAACCACAATCCTTTGGTTCTGCATATGAGTACCTAATCCTAACAGAAGAAGAAAAAGAGATTGGATTTATACCCCGCCCTTCACTTTGGAGTCTCAGAGCGGCTCAAAAACTCCTTTCCCTTCCCCTCCCCACAACAGATGCCTCTGGGTTAAAAGGTACAAACTGTATCCATATACAAGAACCAATATCAAACCAGTTTCGGCTAAAAGCCTTCCTCAGCGGTGAAGTTCACTCCGTAAATTTAACAAAAAGAGACATGAAACTCATCGTACACAGAATGGACCTTTACAAATACGAATTAGGCTGGTTCTTTTCTTGTTGTGCCCTGAGCACTCCATTGGAACTTTGAGCATTGCAGATTCGACCGAAGTAGATCCAGGCCCAGGGGCATATGAAATGGGTGGACATCACAGCGTGAGTAAGGTCCATTCTGTGTATGATGAGGGTTTTTTTTAATTTTATTTTTTTATTTTCAATATATACCAGTTATTATTTTCAATATATAACAGTTAAGAACATAATATCGCATAGCAACAACATAACTGCATGACAGAACAAAACAATATAGTCACAATAATGCTGTGAGCATTGCAAAAGTACAACATAGGTTTTGATTCATTAATACAAACCATAAACGTTATTTAAGGACAGGCCGTATACCTAAACGCTTACATCAGCGTAAGAGCAGGATAATATGTATCTTTTTTGTTAAATTTAGGGAGTGCTCAGT
>NW_015167293.1:0-7429 GCF_001447785.1 Gekko japonicus
GGGCACTGTCTCGATTGCATGTATTCAAGTCACCAAAGTGGCAGAGATGCTAATCCTTCACTCTTCTGTCTAGCACGATCCTAGAATAAAAACACTTCTTGTCTCCATTCCATTCTCCCGAACAAACCGTAAGGCGCACCTGGAGTGGCTCTTGCCAGTCAAAGTGCTCAATAAGCGACCCCCTTTTCTGCCTGCCATTTGAGAGAGGAATTACTCAGCGCCTAGAAACACTGTTGGCTGGAGAAACCTACTCACCTTTGCACACAGATGACAAATCAAGGACGGGTTCCTCCACCTGCAGGCGTTCCGCTCCTCTTCCTCCCAATCACAAGCAGACAGGGCAGCTTAGTCTAGAGTTGTCAGGATGTTAGTGCCTGGTAGCCCCTTGATGTGGAACCAACAAAAGACATGAAAAGGATGCCTCCAGCATGACGTTGCCAATACCATGGGGCAGGTCTCTCTGCAGCCAGAGGTGTACAAGGCTGACACCACCTGGAGAAGGGAATTCTTTTTCTTGGCCTGGGGGAATCTCCTGGAGTGGAAACCCAGAAGGAGTAACGCATAATGGCTGGAGGCTCAGAGAATTGGGACGAATCTCATCTCAGACTTTCAGGGGACAAGTAAACCCCCAGGAGGCCATTCAGCACATGAAAACACACAGTGGACTGGCCTTGCTGCCGCCTGTCCTAAACCTGATAAAGAAGTACGGAAAGCCCTTGATTTATATTTAACCTTTGATCTTAATATTAATTGTTACCATTTCTGTATTTTAAACCTTTTAGATTCCTGTTTATAATTTTAGATGTTATTATGTTATTCTATCTGTCCTTTCACTGTTTATTTACTTGCCTCTTATTGTATTGTTTGCTGGTCTATGACGGTAATCAATTGATTGATTGATTGATTGATTGACTGACCTAGCTGCTGCCTCTCCTGGACCCCTGTTCAGGGCCATTGGGCTGGTCCCAATAAATGCGGCTTGTGTTCTGGGTCTCTGGATCCTTGTTGAAAGCTGAGCTGCTAACAAGAATTTGGAACTGAGGTCTGCTCAGGGCTGACTCGAGAGAGTGACGTGCCGAAAGCACCCTTGTCCAAAGCCACTACACAAGCTAGATCCAGTGAGGGCTGCAGAGAAGAAAAGAGTCTCAGAGCGGCTTACAATCCCCTTTTCCTCCCCCTCCCCACGACAGACCACCTGTGAGGTGGGTGGGGCCAAGAGAGCTCTCTCGAGAAATGCCCTTGAGAGAACAGCTGTGCATGCACCCCGAGTCACCCAGCTGGCTGCATGTGGAGGAGAGGGGGAGTCAAATCCGAGTGGACCACCGAGAAGAACAGTGAAGAAGCTAGCCCACCCTGGGTGCTGGTAGGCGTCCCCATCCCTTGAAAACAATGTGGCCATAGATTAGGAATTATCTGTGCTTGCAGCACTACTGTAAACCGCTCTGAGACCTCCGGGTCTGAGCGGTATAGAAATCGAAGGTTAAAATAAAAAATAATAAAATAAACCCGGTTCTCTCAAATTAGATTCCGCGCTCTTCACCCCTTCACCAAACTGGGTGTGACTTCCTCTGCAGCCCTCCGTGGAAGGTGTGCACCTCCTCTTGCTGTGCCCATGAGCAGGATCCAAGGTCAGTGGCGGAGGAAGATCAGCAGTGACAGAGGAGGCGACCACTGGCACCAGCCACACCTGGGATCACTTCCCACCTCCCTGTTGCTGCTAGTAGAGTTTGCAGCGATCCCTTGGGCCACTCTGGCAGTCGCTAAGCCACGTGTCCGTTCCTGCCTTTTCACTCTGGTCTCTGAGAGTGCCTGTCCCGAGATTCCAGACCAGTGTTCCCTCTAAGCTGAGTTCGTGTGAGCTAGCTCACAGTTTTTTGGCCTCTGGCTCACACATTTTTGTCTCAGCTCAGGAAGGACAGCTCCAGAGCCAACTCATTTATGCAGCAGCCAAATCGCTCGCTCACAACTTTAATGCCAGCAGCTCACTAAGTAGAATTTTTGTTCACAAGGCACCACGGCTTAGAGGGAACATTGTTCCAGACCCAAATCTTGCTTGGGTCCGGTTCTGATTCTTCATTGGATCTAATCCTGATGGGGGCGGTTGGTCCACTGGGGGCAAAGGGGGCACTGCCCCACCAAGCTCAGCTCCTTGCCGTCCGCCTCCCTTATCATGAAACTAAAGTAAAAGAACAGCATTGCTGAACTAACTCCCAGTCCAGGACTTGCAGACTTTCCGCTCCCTTTTTAATCAATCGTTGCTTTCTTGCGGGTTTGTCTTTCTAAACCTCATTCAAGTCCTAGGGTTGCCAAACTCCTGGTGGGCATGCAAAAGTACATAGCACTGTGTATGCTTAAGGTATGGGGCTGCGGTGGCTCAAGTGGTTACGATGCTGAACTGCAGACTGGAAGGTCGGTAGTTCAGCAGTTTGAGACCCAAGTGCCGCATGTCAGAGTGAGCTCCCGTCTCTGGTCCCAGCTCCTGCCAACCTAGGAGTTTGAAAGCAAGAAATTGCAAGTAGATAAATAGGTACTGCTTCGGTGGGAAGGTGACAGCGTTCCATGCACCTTGGCGTCTAGTCATGCCGGCCAGATGACCATGGAGAAGTCTCCAGACAGCGCTGGCTCTTCAGCTAAGAAACTGAGATGAGCACTGCATCCCTAGAGTCAGATTTGACTGGCTTTCAAGCAATGGAAACTTTTACCTTTACCTATGTTTAAGGTAGATCAATTTTGTGCTTTTGATTTTATTTTATTTTTTCTGTACAGTTAAATAAATATTGGCGTCAAATGTTATCAAAAACAGGTTTAACCCAAACAATGCATCAGCGTGCAGGTTTACATTCTGTTCAGATATTCAGACAGCACCTTGTCAGTTTCAAAATCACTAGTCCCATGGGACTCTAGTAATTTACCCGTTTCGAATACAATCTTTTTCAAGGACTCTGATGTATATAAAGGACATAAGGAGCACTAATTTCTCTTTGTGAGCACAAAACTCTTAAGATAGCAACATATTTTCTAGGGTCCCATCGGAACGGAAATGAACAGAAACATATTTTCTAGGGTCCCACCAGGCAATATACTGGACTAAGAATAGGAAGAGAGAGAGAGAGAGAGAGAGAGAGAGAGGTTGGTGGGGCTGAGAGAGCTCTCTTGAGAACTGCCCTTGAGAGTACAGCTCTGAAAGAACTTATGACTGACCCAAGGTCACACCAGCAGCTGCATTTGGAGGAAAGGGGAATCAATCCTGGTTCTCCCAGATTGATTAATTAATTGATTATTTTTTTATCCTGCCCTCCCGGCCAAGGCCAGCTCAGGGTGGCTTACAGACATAAGGAGCACTCCTAACCACTACACCAAACAGCGTTCCAATCCCCACTCAATTCATGACATTCAGTGGGTGTTGTAAGTCAGTCTGTGCTGAGTGATGGATCAGATTTCTCAGATGAAGAGCTACCTGCTAGCCCTGAGCCAATGTTTGAACCAGCTGGCTGCAGCTGGCTCTTAGCCAGAAGGAGAACAGCAAGCAATCAGGTTGCTGGCTGATCAGGAGTCACAGGCTACACCGTGAAGCTTTGAAGCAATAAACAAGTCTTCAGCAGCCGCTCCCAGCCCACCTGGCTCACCCACATCCATGCAGCGCTGACGCTGTCAGAGATGCTTAGAGTTGCAAGAAAGGAGAAGCAGTGCGAGACTCATGGCCTGTCCTCAGCTGTCAGTTGAAGAGATGAATGAGTAGTTTCAGGATGACTGCCAAGGAATTGGATGGTAGTTTAGCTCATTAAGGGTTGGCTATAAATTCAGCTGGAAGTAGCAGCAGTTTGTGTACACAACAAGTACATTTTGCTACTAACCTGCCAATCTTGCTACTAGACCTCTGTAACCTAACAACTGGCTTTTCTGGAACCCCTGACCTAGGTCTGGACTTGGACTTGCAGCCTAGAACTCCTTGACCCTAGACTGTACTTTGGTAAACCTGCTCTCTGGAACCCCTGACTTTTGGACTGGACTTTGGTTACTCTCCGCAACCTTGCCTGTTATCTGCCCTGCTGAATGCTGAACCCCAGCCCATGCCTCCTGGGGAAGCTACATCAGTAAACTGGGTGGCCTTAGGCCAATCATCTTCCCTCAGCTTAAAGCTGCTATGAAGATAAAATGGGGGGGGGAGAGAGAAGTATGTATGCTCCCCTTTGGAAGAGGGAGAGCATAAAATGTGAGAGGCATACTCCTGGACAGGAAACGTATACTTGGAAAACTTTCTAGCTATAACTCGGTGGCTTTCTACTGACTACATCGTGAATACTTCTTTCATTTCCCATAATGAAATTTTACAAGCATTTAGGTGTTGCATTTGGAGAGTATGAAATAATTTATTATTCATTTATTGACGGGATTTCCTTATCTCCCTTCCACTTAAAATATGAGGATATTGGAGCCAATGGAACATAAAGTAGCATACAATATCAACATCAGAGTCAGTTTGGTGTGGCACTTGCCAGGAACGATGGGCAATGCCTGGCAAAGGGTGCATCTAGAGTTGACCACTGATGGGGAGGAAGAGGAGGAGCCTCAAGTCTCTTGGCCAGGGTTGGCAACAACTGACAGAGTCTGCAAATGTTCTCCCTTACTGCTTGTAAGACCCCATGTAGACCTTCCTCTGACTTTCCAAAACCTTCTTCAGAGCACCCTTCACCTCTTTGTTACGGAGGCTGTAGATGAGGGGGTTCAGCATTGGGGTGATGATGCAGTACATGGTGGAGATCAGCGTGTCAGTCTCTAAGGAATAACCAGCGCTTGGACGGTTATAGTTAAGTAATGCATTTCCAAAGTAAATGATGACGACCGTGAGGTGAGAAGCACAGGTGGAAAAAGCTTTGCGCTTGCCGGTGGTGGAATGTATCTTCAAGATGGAGGACAGGATGAAGATGTAGGAGAGGATAGTGAACAGGAAGGGGGCCATGCCCACAAAAATGCTTGCTATGCGGGCTGCCAGTTGATTAATATGCACATCATTGCAAGAAATTTTCGTCAGCGGAGGGATATCGCAGAAAATGTGATGAATCTGGTTGAGTCCGCAAAAGTGCAACCTGGAGCTGAGAGCTGAATGGATAACAGCATTGAGGAAGCCCCAGATCCAGGTTGAAAAGGCCAATGTGGCGCACAACTTGGTGTTCATGAGGCGGGAGTAATGCAAAGGCTTGCAGATGGCAGCATAGCGGTCATAGGCCATGACACCCAGCAACGCAGCCTCTGTCCCCGTGAAAGAGACCAGGAAGTACATCTGGGCCATGCACTGGTTGTAGGTGATGGTCTCTCGCTGGTACAAGAAGTTCACCAGGATCTTGGGGACTGTGACGGAGGAGATGCAGATGTCTAGGCAGGAGAGATGGCTGAGGAAGTAATACATGGGGCTCTGGAGGCTGGAATCCAGTTGAATCAGAGTAAATATCATGAGGTTCCCCAGCACGGTGACCAAGTAAATGGCTAGGAATGGCAGGAAGAGGTAGAAGTGGCTGTTTGGAATGCCGGAGAAACCCAGGAAGACAAATTCCACCACTCCCGTCTGATTCCTCACTCCCATTGAGACTTCAGAACTCGCCTTTAAGGAGAGAGAAATAAGTGGAGAAAACACATCTTAGATACTGTGATGATCAATAGCTCTGGGTGTTGACTTAGAATTCTTCACATAAATTAAAGCTGTTTGTTGTTATGAGGAAGAAATCTTGCCCTCTAGGGATATTAGCTGCATCTAATTCATCTGTGGAATCTTGTCCTCCTGCAGTTTCTGCCTTCAGTACTTTCCTGCCTTCTGTACTTTCCTGTCCTTAACTCTGAACTAACCCCCCTATCTCCCAACAAACTGTCTGTTCCTCTCAGTTTCTCCACCACATATCTCAATTCATTTACTCATGCAGAAGAACACCTTTGGAGGAGTTTAGTGGCACGACTAAAAAGTTCTCCAGAGCTTCTGCCAGAGGACTCCTCCCCTATACAGATTGCATCGCTGTGCAATTTGTGGTGGAGTTGCTGCCAACTTTGCACAGGCACGCACATGTTACTAATGATCACAGCTTGCAATGTCAGTGTCAGTGTTTGTACCATGCATTCTGTAAACTCAACATGTTCCCCCATATTATGAGGTCGCGTGATTCTTTCCCATTTTTCACAGTGGCTGATAACACAGCAGAGAATCTCCTGATGCCCGGCAATATGGAAAACCAGGCTTCACAGCTGCTTGTCAGTTTCAAAAAAAGTCTGGTCAGTTTCAGTGTCAGTTTTTTCTCCTTTATCTGTGTTCCTTCTGTTCCCTTTTGTCCAATGAACTAATGCTAAAATGCATGAACCACTGGGATTTAAAGGAAGGCTTTTGCTGGATGGTACTGCACATTTGTGATTGGGCGATTGCCTAATTTTTTTTAAAAAAAGAAAACTTTGGACACCCCCCCCCCCCACATTTCACATGTGATGTCCCATGCCAGTTTAGAAAAGTGCACTTTTAACAATTTTAGGTGCAGAATAATTGCAGCAAGGGGAAAATAGTGCATTAGGCAGGCACGAGATCCAAAGTCAAGATTAAAGGCTTACTGATCTGAAAATCTGCAGTAAAACGTGTGTGCGTATTGGGTCTATTTCTCCATCCATTCATCCATCTATTTCTGTATCCACCCATCCTATATTGGACTACTCTTTCTCCCTAAGCCCTCCTCTCTGTATTTACTCCATATCCATTGCGAGGGCCACCCTCCTCCCTACAGAACAAGCAAAAAACCTTACCTTCATTTAAGACTCATGTTACTCTTTTGCTCCTCATTTAGTATCTCCAAGTCACATCAGTCTGTTCTTAGCAATACTACAAAAATATAGACTTTCCTTTGTGAAAACTCTGGTTCAAGTTCATGCGAAAAAATAAATAAAATAAATAGACTGCTCTGGTCTTAACTCCTGACACGTTCCCTTCTCTGACCTTCCATGGTCCCACCTCCATCATCCTCCCCTCTATGCAGCACACAAAACTACAGATTGTTCAGCTCCTTAAACTCCCTGATGGATATACTTCCCCTCCTGGATCCCGCACGATCGTATCCTTCTGAGTTCATCTTATCCTCTTGAGCTCTGTGAAAAGAGAGCCAGTGTGATGTAGGGACAGCCAGTGTGGTGCCGTGGTTAAGAGCGGCAGACTGTAATCTGGAGAACTGGGTTTGATTCCCCTCTCCTCCACGTGCAGCCAGCTGGGTGGCCTTGGGTCAGTCACAAGTTATCTCAGCCCCAGCTGCCTCAAGGGGTGTCTGTTGTGGGGAGAGGAAGGGAAGGCGATTGTAAGCCGCTTGGAGACTCATTTGGGTAGCAAAGGGTGGGGTATAAAAACCAACTCTTTTTCTTCTTCTCCTTCTTTTTCTTCCCCCTCCAGCCTTGACACCTTTGCTCCTCC
>NW_015167293.1:10068-12089 GCF_001447785.1 Gekko japonicus
GAGGTAGGTGGGGCCGAGAGAGCTCTCTTGAGAACTGTCCAGCAGCCACATGTGAAGGAGTGGGGAATCAATCCCGGTTCTCCCAGATTAAAGTTGCTCCTAACCATGACACCAAACTGGGTTCCAATCCCCATTCAAGCCATGATACTCACTGAGTGTCATAAATCAGTCTGTGATGAGTGATGGCTCAGATTTCTCTGACAAAGAGCTACCTGCTAGCCCTGAGCCAGTAACTAAACAGCCAGCTGCAGCTGGCTCTGAGCCAAAAGGAGAACAATAAAAGATCAGGTTACTGGCAGGTCAGGAAACACAGCCTACACCTTGTAGCTCTGAAGCAGTAAACAAGTCCTCAGCAGCCAGGGGTCATTTTGTAGAAAAAGAGGTGCAGGAGCTCATTAGCATAACTCATTAGCATAACTTATTTGCATATGCCACACCCCCTGGAACAGCCTACACCTTGTAGCTCTGAAGCAGTAAACAAGTCCTCAGCAGCCAGGGGTCATTTTGTAGAAAAAGAGGTGCAGGAGCTCATTAGCATAACTCATTAGCATAACTTATTTGCATATGCCACACCCCCTGGCATCACTAGAAGTGTGTCAGAAAGCAACACCCACCGCTCATGCTCCACTGGACTGTTTTGGATTGCTAGCTATGGGGGGATGGGGACACGCAGATCCGCCCTCACCGAGGAGGGAGAGATTGTACCTGAATAGGTCTTAAAGCTGCCACTGGACTGTTTTTGATTGCTGTCTATGGGGGGGGGGCTCTGCAACTTACCTGGCTGCTTCTTGCTTCTGCTGGGAGCAGGGGATGGGGCTTGTTGCATGTGCCCACCCCCTGGACTGTTTACTGCCGGAGCATTGCTCCTGTGCGCTCCTGCAGGAAATGACCCTTGTCAACAGCCACTCCCAGCCCAACTAGCTCACCCACAGACACCCTTGCAGTGCTGACACTGTCAGAAACGCTTAGAGTTACAAGAAAGGAGAAGAACTGTGAGACTCATGGCCTGTCGTCACCTGTCAGTTGAAGAGATGAATTAGTAGTTTCAGGATGACTGCCAAGGAATTGGCTGGGAGTTTAGCTCATTAAGGGTTGGCTATAAATTCAGCTGGGAGAAGCAGAAGTTTGTGGACACAGCAAGTACACTTTGATACTGCGCTACCAACTTTGCTGCTAGTGGACCTCTGCAACCTTGAACTGGACCTGAGAACCGGCTTTTCTGGAGCCAGTTTGGTGTAGTGGTTAAGTGCGTGGACTCTAATCTAGGAGAACCGGGTTTGATTCCCCACTGCTCCTCTCGTATCTGCTGGATGACCTTGGGCAATCCATAGTTCTGTCAGAGCTGTTCTTGAAAAAGAGCAGTTTCTTTCAGAGCTCTCCCAGCCCCACCAACCTCACAGGGGGTGTCTGTTGTGGGGAGGAGAAGGGAATGGAGTTTGTTAGCCCACTCTGAGACTCTGAGTGAAGGGCGGGGTCTAAATCCAATCTCATCTCCTCTTCTTCTTGCACTGGACTGGGCTTGGACTTCCTACCCAGAACTCCTTGATCCTAGACTGGACTCTGGTAAATCTTCTCTTTGGAACCCCTGAGTTTTGGACTGGACTTTGGTTACTCTCTGCAACCTTGCCTGTGACCAGCCCTGCTGGACCCACAGCCCATGCTTCCTGGGGAAGGTACATCAGTACACCAGAACACCCACACAAATTCTACGTCCCTTGCAAATATAGCAAGATCCCTGCCCACTTCTCCTGCCTAACTGTTCAAGATGCTGTTTTAAAGCTTGTATCCATACACTGGGTGACCTTAGGCCATTCATCTTCCCTCACCTGGATGTATCTCCCAGAACTACTATGACGATAAAATGGGGGAAAGAGAAGTATGTAGCTCTTTGGAGGAAGTACAGCATAAAATGTGAGAGGCACACACTCAGATAGGAAATGTATACTTGGAAAATCTTTTGGCTATAACTCTTTGGCTTTCTAGTGGCTGCGTCATGAATATCTCTTTCATTTCCCATAATG
>NW_015167294.1:0-1898 GCF_001447785.1 Gekko japonicus
CGGAGCTCCGCTCCTGTGCGTTCCTGCAAAAAATGACCCCGGCTCCTAGCTACTATGTTCTTATTGGTTTATTTGTATTTTGTGGGTGTGTTTGGGACTGGGGGTTTTGTATATAGTTGCGGATCGCTGTATGTGTTGTTGTTCTTAACGTTACTGAAATAAAGAGCTATGCTGAAATCATAATAGCCCCTTGAACCCATTATTTAACAGACACAAACACACAAATGCCCAAACAAATAAGCACATAGCAGCAGTCAGTCATAAAACAGCAATACTGGAAAGGACTGCCAGGAGTGAGTGGAATGCAGGAAACGTCCAAGATCCTTGTGCACATCGATTGCTGGACCCAATGCATGGTATACTTATGATTTCATGCTGCAGTCTCAGTGTACACACACAAGTGAAGCCCATTAATTTCAGGATAATTAATGAGTGCATATGTACACCTTTACCGTTTTATGTAGACAGATCTGCAGCTTTAATAAGGTTTTAAACAAAGTCATGAATAATATTTTATTAAAACTAATGCTTATAATGTTTATGTTAATAATATCAGTGAGTAGTGCCACATGAGTGATTCATATGTAGGGGACGCAGAATCAAATCTCTATTTATCTCATGAAACTCACTGGGTGGCTTTTAGCAAGTTCTCAGGTCTCTGTCCCCAGAGCTCTCATGAGATTGACATATACATCTGTAAACCATTATGTGGAAGCACAACAATGTATAACCCCTAACAAGCCTTTGCAATAGGGTATACAGAATTCACAATTAAATTATTACCTTTAATGAGTGCTTGGAATTCCTTTGGCTTCACCTGGCCCCTTTGAAGGTCAATTTTTAATGTCAGAAGTAGTGTAAAGAGAAATTTGTGGTTTTCATACAAGCCTCTAACAGAATATACAAATGTTTCATATGTCAAAAATTCTATAATATTTGAGATTCTTTTCTGTGGGATAGGGGACTTCTCAGCTCTACAGCATGAAAATAAAAGTAAACAAACAAAGTGATTAATATTAATATTGGATGAAATTGGGAAAGGCAAAGAAATAATGGATCTTTGAAGAGCAGCAATAGCATTGTGCTCTTACCTTGCCATTGACTGATCAAACAGTTTTAGGAACTGAGCCAGTGACGTTTGATACATATTATTGACCATGCTCATTTCTGTGATAAGAAAATAAAGAATGCTTCCTCGTGTAGCAGCAGGACGATACTCCTCTTGTGCTGTGTTAATTTTTTTCTCTGTCTCTCCTGCAACTTCCAGCTTTTCTGATACCTCTGTAGCAGTTTGTTTAGTTGTTCGCAATACACCAATCAAAGATTCATCATCTACCAAAGAGCCTAAAGAAATTTCGTAATAAATTTTTAGTTTTTATTCAGAATGAAGCATAAAAAACCCTTTTTTTCTCTATCAAACAAAGGCCATTTAATTGAATTAGTTTAAACAGCCTAACCAAGCAAATTTAAAGTGAAAAAATTCTTAGCATTATAAAAAGCAAAGCATTAGATTTTGAACAATATGCTGATTACTGCCTAAAGAAATTTCGTAATAAATTTTTAGTTTTTATTCAGAATGAAGCATAAAAAACCCTTTTTTTCTCTATCAAACAAAGGCCATTTAATTGAATTAGTTTAAACAGCCTAACCAAGCAAATTTAAAGTGAAAAAATTCTTAGCATTATAAAAAGCAAAGCATTAGATTTTGAACAATATGCTGATTACTAGCGTGGGAAAAGGTTATGCCTGGGACCCTGGGAAGCCACTGCCAGGTATTGCTGGGTTAGATGAACTAATAGTCTGATATGGAATAAGCTTTGTAATATGTTTCTCAGTTCATGTGCACAAATGCTTGCAAAGAAGAATGATAGCATCTGTTGATCTAGCCTCCAGGAACT
>NW_015167294.1:1964-2100 GCF_001447785.1 Gekko japonicus
TTCAAATGAATCAACGTTCTTCCTGTAAGCTTTCTTCGCTGTCTAACTTTTACACCCATTCATTGTAATAAGGGATACTGTAGTATGAATGATGTTGATCTTGGTCACCAGTGACACATCCTTACACTTAAAAATC
>NW_015167294.1:9669-9872 GCF_001447785.1 Gekko japonicus
ATTAATTATCAGTTCCTGGGACTTCAGAGACTCAATCTTTGGAGTCAAGAAGGACCAAAATACATTAAAACAACTGCACTGGGCAGTAACCAGAGGTAAGATTTTGTTGTTGTTGTAAATCCATGTTTATATTTCACGTCCATGAACTTATGAAAGGGGGCACAGGTCAGTCTTCATAAATAAAAAAAATTAATATAGTACCC
>NW_015167294.1:10273-11693 GCF_001447785.1 Gekko japonicus
GCTCAGTGTTAGAGCATCTAGGTTCAATCTCTGTCCTAGGTCCTAGGGTTCAATCTCTGGCATCTCCAGTTAATGATCAGAGGGAAGAGGGAAGGTAGAATGGTATAGCCCAATCTCATCAGATCCCACGAGCTAAGCAGGGCCAGCACTTAAAAGGGAAATCACCAAGGAAGTCTTTGCAGAGGAAGGGAATGGCCAACCACCTCTACTTCTCACTTGCCTTGAAAGCCCCTTGCTGGGGTTGCCATAAGTTGGCTTTAACTTGACAATACTTTACACACAGTAGGTAATATGAAAGAGCTTCACCTGAAACCCTGGAGAGCTGCCAGTCAAGTAGAATATAGAGCTTGATGGACTAATGGTCTGATTCAGTATAAAGCAGTTTCATGTCTGTGTTCAATTGCACATTCAGCTGCAAATACAGAGTTTCCAAAACTATGCTAACAAGGGGTGCCTAACCCTTTCACATGCACTAGCTTTCCTATGAAACTTTCTTCCTCAACTACTTTTTTCCAACAGACAAGCAAACATGTCTCAGAAAACCTGATGGGGGAAAGTGGCAAAGAGAAGAGCTACAGAAGAAAAGAAGTTGGAGAGGAAGGGTTAACCCCCCTATTGCGCTTATGGCTTCTCCCTAGCAAATGTCTTATTTCACCGTGTAATAAAGACATGGGGTTTGATCCTAAGATACCCTTCTGTTCATGGAGGAATCTTTCATTCACTGAAGGAGTCTGTGAGTGGAAGGTTCCTTTGACAAATCTGGCCCATTTGTAATTTCTTCCTAAAATCTATTCAACCCCTCCCCCTACACACGATCTTAAACCACCATGGCCTACTCTTGATGAGATCCAGACTACCACTTCAGTATCAACATTTAGGCATCCATGAAGCATTATTGTTTCATCATGCTATTCATAGAAGTTTATTGTCACTGGTGACCTTACCTGTTTCTCTGTAAGAATTACTCTCTTCAATAACTGATTTTCAAGGCCTTTCATAGTAACAGTAAAATCAATGACTGATGTTTTAGCATTGATCTCAGGCGTAAAGGCAGGATTGGGCAGTTTTGTAGTAATATAAAGTTTAAATGTATTCATGATATCTACTTCCTTATCCCCAACTTTCACCTAGAAAACAATTCAAACAACATTTTATTGCATTGTAATCAGTACTGTTGCTCAGTACTATTAATTACTGAGACAGATAATTATTCACTTGAAATAACTCAAGATACATTTAATATCCCCATTATTTATGCACAATTAAATGCACTTAATCTACTAGGTACAACAAATAATTCTTAATGTTCTTCTAATCATCCTGCAACTCAGGAATTTCTTCCTCTATACTCCCCTAGGGTTTTTGCCTGTCCCCAGGCTATCTAGCCTTCCCATTCAAGCAGGGCTTTTTTTGTAGAAAA
>NW_015167295.1:0-5502 GCF_001447785.1 Gekko japonicus
GGGCAGGACAATGGGTGGTCAAGGCCCCTTTTTACATGGGACCCAGGGCAGCTGCCTGTATTGCCTAGATGCTTTCGAATTATGGTGCTGGAGAAGACTCTTGAGAGTCCCTTGGACTGCAAGGAGATCAAATCAGTCAATCCTAAAGGATATCAACCCTGACTGTTCCTTGGAAGGCCAGATAGTGAAGCTGAAGCTCAAATACTTTGGCTACCAAATAAAAAGGGTGCACTCACTGGAGAGGACCCTGATGCTGGGAAAAACTGAAGGTCAAAGAAGAAGGGGACGGCAAAGGATGAGATGGTTAGACAGTGTTATCGAGGCAACAAACATGAAATTAAGCAAACTCCGGAGCACGACGGAAGACAGGAGGGCCTGGCATGATGTGGTCCATGGGATCGCAAAGAGTCAGACTCAACTGTGCAACTGAATGACGATAACAATCCCTATGTATGTCTTTAAAATTAGTCCGCGGTGCTGGGGGCAATTTGTTAGTTTGCATGCATTTATATGAATTGATATAAACTCCCTTGTTTCCATTTGGATATACTGAAAACCCACAGTTTCTTTCAGACATACATTGTCTGTTCATCCTTCGGGGACAGGAAACTATAGCCATAACAAATAGCAGTTTTATTTTAAAAAGCCAACTGTGCTTCTTTTGGGTTGGTCCAAGCAGTTTTTCCAGTGATGAAAAAGGGAGGAAAGGGTCCTCTTTGACCACCAAAAAGTTTATGTTTGGAATCATGAGACAAAAGCCATATGGAATGAGGACTACAATAAGGAAGGAAGTTGGCCAAGACTGAGAAAAAAACTGGCTGGATTGAACCATTTATCTTCTTTAAATTTTAAACTCCATTTCATTGAGTAACCCAGTTAGCAATTAGTGACCAAAGGTATTAATTTCAGAGGAACAGGCATGCTAATCTGTTGCAACAAAAATAGGCAGGAGTCTTAGAGCACTCTAAAGGCTACCCAGATTTAACTCCTGCATACATTTTCACGAAGTAGTGCCCATCTTGCATCCGTAGTCCGTGAAAGTTTATGCTGGAATAAAATGTTGGGAGTATTTAAGGTGCCGCAAGACTTCTGTTAACTTTTGACCAAAGGCATGTTATAGATCCCCACCAATTTGTTTATTTATTTGATTTCTAGACTCTCTCTATGTAAAAAAACAATAAAACAGCAGTAAACACAACTATTTAGATGGAGTTAGACATTATACATCCTCCCGGAACATCCCTGTCGGGGAGGCCAGACTCGATGAAAATCCGTTGCTGTCCTCAACCATAGGCCTGGCGGAACATCCCTGTCTTACAAGCCCTGCAGAACTGTTTTATGTCCCTCAGGACACAGATATCATTAAGTAGAGAGTCTCATCAGGCCAGCGCCAGGGCTGAAAAAGCCCTGGCTCTGGTTGAAAAAAGCCGGATATCCTGTGGGCTGGGGATCACCAGGAGGTTCTTATCTCCAGAGTATAACGTTCTTTGGGGAGTATTTTCTCTAGAATAGCTATGATTTTATACATCTGTTTGCCACTAGTGCTTTCATACCTGTGCTAAGGACCCAATGCTTTTTGTTATCTCTTTTTGTATGTAACCAGTTGCATCAGTCTGGTAGTTGTTTTTTTAATTGCTCTAAGTGGATTCAAAGAATGAAACCAAAAGTGACTCTTGAAATTCTGTCAGCAGAAGAAAAAGGTGGCTGCCAGTAGATAACTTGCAGAACCTATGCGGGAAAAGCACTTTCCCTGTTCTACCTCAGGTTCTGCATTGGCTTTATAAGCTGCCTTCAGCACTTATAGCTTTAAACAGACTTGCATAAAAATAACTTTTGTGTGGACAATGGTTCCTTTAAAAAAAGCATACTTGTCAGTGTTTGGGAAAGCAGCACTGGGGACAGAGGCAGATGCACCTGAAGCCTCTGTTGAGGTGCCAGAAGCCCTGTTGATACTCTGCATGGAGAAGATGGAGTCTTCCACCAGGGGCTGGGGGTGAGAGGACTAGGGATGGGCATGAACCAGCTCACAAAACAAAGCTCGTCATTTATAATCACTGGTTTGCAGTTCACGAAGCCATGCTCGTGGAATGGCGAACGGCACAAACATTTCACGAACTTTGATGGTGCTCATGGCAGTTTGTGGCGGTTCATGAATGGATACATTTCCAGACAGACGGTCTCCACTCAATCTGTTTACAAAACTTCAAAACGATAGGGGAGTGGAATTCTCCAGCCTTGGAAACAGCAATAGGAACAATTCAAAGCTTAATAGACATTGCTGGCTTCCAATAACAGAGTTCCTATTCTGCTCTATGGGATCAGAGTGCTATATATCAGTTCAGCTCCATAGTTTCTCCTTTGTTGGCAGTTAGACAGAGAGGCAGGGAACTTATTAAAAGCGGAGCACATTCATCATTTATTTCTGATTATGAGCACCCCTGCTGGGGTTTGGGTATTAGGTGGACTCAGGGCTCTGAGCCACCCCATCCTTCTGCTCACACTGAGTAGAGGGGCTTAGATATTGGGTGCCTTGGCTGAGTGAGGACCCACATTTTATACCCTCCTGATTGTGAACTTCTCTCCCCTGCTAAAGTTTGGCTAGTAGGAAGGCTCAGGGCCCAGCCACCCTGTCTCTCTGCTCATGCTGAACAGTGGGGCTCAGCTACTGGGTGCTTTGGCTTAATGAGGACCCACATTTTATATTCTCCTGATTGTTAACTTTTCTCTCTTGCTGGGGTTTGGGTTTGGCTCAGTGACAGCACAGATTTTGCAGATAAAGAGCTACTTGCAGCTAGCCCTCAGCCAGCAATTGAACAACTGGGTGCAGCTGGCTCTGAGCCAGGAGGAGAGCAACAAGCGATCAAGTTACTGGCTGATCAGAAATCACAGCCTACAGTAGAAACTGAACCAACGCCTTGTAGCTCTGAAGCAGTAAACAAGGCTTCAGAAGCCACTCCCAGCCAACCTAGCTCACCCACACCCCTGCAGTGCCCACACTGTCAGAGGCACACAGAGTTGCAGGAAAGGAGGAGTGTGAGACTCATGGCCTGTTGTTAGCCGGCTATTGCTGGGAGGGTGGGGTATAAGTTTAATAAATAAATAAATAAAAATAAAATTAGCTGTCAACTGATGAGATGGAAGAGTAGTTTTGGGATGACTGCCAAGGAATTGGCTGGGAGTGTAGCTTGTTAAGATTTGGCTATAAAATCAGCTGGGAGAAATAGCAGTTTTGTGGATGCAACAAGTACACATTGCTACTGACTCACTGACCTAGCTGTTACCAGACCACTGGAACCTTGACCCTTGGACTGGACTTGACTATTGGCTTTTCTGGAACCCCTGACCCTGGACTGGAGTTGGATTTGCTGTCTAAATCCCTTGATCCTAGACTGGACTTAGCATACCTGCTCTCTGGAACCCCTAACTTTTGGACTGGACCCTGGTTACTCTCTGCAACCTTGCCCATGACCTGCCCTGCTAGACCCCGGCCCTTGCCTCCTGGGAGGGCTGCACCAGTACACCTCCTCTCTAAAGAGTGTTAGCAACTGCTGGTGTCTTTGGGCAGTGCTAACAGTTCTTTTGCCTCTGTGGAGAGCCCCAGGAACAGATATGGGGAAAGAGGCTCCAAGATCCCTAGTGATGCCCTGCTAGGGCCAGGCTCCAGTTGCCTGTCAGGATGTGTCTGGTGCCCGGGAATTGGGGCCTGTGTTATGCAGGGAATGGAGGACTTCTTCCCCCCACAATGAGCACCCTTGGCACCCACTTTCACCCTCACAGCACAGAGAAGCATTCAGGAATTTGAAGCAAGCAAAGGAGTGGCTTTTAACACATCATACTGGGAGCAATCCTGAGAGCTTGCTTCAAAAGCCATTCCCTTGCCCCTCAGTAGACTATCAGTTTGGACATTCAAGGATTATCATCATATAAGGTGGGTGTGAAAATTTTTAAGCTAATTTGTGTTAATTGAAATCAGCTTGGGACCTCTTCATTTAAATGGCTGGATTATTAGTGCCACTGGAACTTTTTCAACACTATTTAGAATTCCCCATGTCTAATTGGAAGTAGTATTTTGGGGGGAAAGGGGGGGAATTAATTTTTGTTACTTCAGAAACGTTGGATTCTTTAAAGAAATTATTTAATTGAAGACTGAAACTTGTAAGATTGAAGATTAGGATTCAATTTTAGGGGGATTATGAACAGGTTTTGATTGAGAATTTTTAATTAATGTATCTATTTTATCTGTTCGATTAAGAAGAGTTTTGCAAAATAATACCTTGCTTGTGTAATGTTATTCCATGTTTCTTCTGTGAACTAAGTATGAGCTAGGTAGGGACTAATGGATAGATTTATTATTTAGTAGAGAAGTAAAAGCTCATCAGTGTCCGGGTTGTCACTTGGGTTAAAGCCAATGGCCCATCCAGTCCAACACTCTGTGTCACACAGCGACCAAAGCCCAGGTGCCATCAGGAGATCCACCAACAGGGCCAGAACTCTAGAAACCCTCCCACTGCTGCCCCCCAAGCACCAAGAATACATAGCACCACTGCCCCAGACATAGTACTTGTGAATGAATGTGTGAGCTAAATGATAATGAAGGTATCGTAAAGTATTAGAAATCTAATTAATAGATGAATTGGGATTTTGATTGATCAGGGTGGCAAATAAAAACACCATCAATAAGGATCAATGATTGCTTATATATTAGTTGATGGAAGAACAACAACCTAAAATTGCAGGTTATTTTCAAAGTATGGCAAAGAAAAAGGGTATGAAAACTGTGGACACTAAAGAAGAAGAAGATTTAACTGATCAACAGAATATAGCTGAGTCACTCAGGAGCCTTTTGTCTAAAGACTTAAAGATTTAAAGAGGCTTGTGTGAAAAGCAGAAGAAAAGGACTGTAAATTGACAGATTAATTTTATAAAGGGGCAAAAATTAGTAACTATTGAGACATCGGAGGAAAAGCTGGAAGGTAAATTTAGTGAACTAGAGCAAAAATTAAATACATAAGAGATTAAACTGATGGAACAGCAAAAAAGTATTGAGCTATTAGAAGAAGAAAACAGAGCTTTGAACTGAAAGTTTATCCATTAGGGTTTTGATTCATGGACACCTTTTCAGAAGGTTTTAAGATTACACAAGGTAAGAAGCAGGGGTGTTCACTTTCCCTTGTCTTGCTTACTCACTTTATTGAACCTCTTGCCATAGCAATTCATCAGGAGATTAATATACAGACAATAAATATTGATCTAGCAGATTAAAAATTATTTAAATATGGACAGATACTGAAGCTGAAGCTCAAATACTTTGGCCACCAAATGAGAAGGGAGCACTCACTGGAGAAGACCCTGATACTGGGAAACATTGAAGGTAAAAGAAGAAGGGGACAGCAAAAGATGGGATGGTTAGACAATGTTATCGATGCAATGAACATGAAATTAAGCAAACTCTGGAGAACGGCAGAAGCCAGGAGGGCCTGGCATGATGTAGTCCACGGGGTT
>NW_015167295.1:8627-11658 GCF_001447785.1 Gekko japonicus
TGTCCAGATACCAAAACTGCGGATACAAAGCGCGAGATGTCAGAAAACACCTGTTCCAACAGGTGTCAAAAAACCGCGGATAAAAGTTCAGAAACCGCGGGAGTCTGCCGGCTTCGGACCGGGAAGCGGGTTTGCCTATGTAGACAGGAAACTTTACTGCGGGAGAAATCAGCTGCGAGTCCCGCACTAAACATCCGTGTGACCACGACCATAGTCTTATCACAGAGGCAGAAAGGAATTGAGGCATAAGATAGATTTTGTGAGAATGATGAAGGCTGGCTCATCATATGAAAGAGTTTTGGGTATATATTCTATGTTGCTCAATTTGAATGAGTTTGCCAATGGATTTGTGAAAATATGGGAAAGGGACATGGGCAAAAACACTATAGGCTGAGTGGAACTGGATGCTAATATCCATAAGATAGATTTTGTGAGAATGATGAAGGCTGGCTCATCATATAAAAGAGTTTTGGGTATATATTCTATGTTGCTCAATCTGAATGAGTTTGCCAATGGATTTGTGAAAATATGGGAAAGGGACATGAGCAAAAACACTATAGGCTGAGTGGAACTGGATGCTAATATCAATAGATTTGAAGGAAAGCTTTATAAAAATAATGTTCCTCACCATTTACAAGGATTTATTCTAGTCATTCAGGCAACTGTTGGAGGTGTGGTTGCTCTTAAAGCTGACTTTATTCATTTTCTTTGGAGCTGTCTATTGAGCTCTAATCACTGGATAAATCCACAATATGAGCAGATATCTGCTTCCATTTAGTACTAAGTTAATATTGTTATGCTATATGGAAGGGATAGTAGCAGACATAGACTTGGAAATGGTTTTTGTATTATTTACAATGGCTAAAACATATATAGCAGTGAGTTGGGGAAAACCTGATCTGCCCAATATGAAGGAATGGTGTCTGAGAATGTGAAAAGTATTATCAATGATAAAATTAATATATTATAGGAGATCTAATGAGCTAGCTGTCCCTGACAAATCAGTGCAGAAATGAAATATGTTTATTCAGTATTGGAATTGTAAAGTTTAAGATAAGATTGTATCTTATGTGAGTTTAGGAATGATATAACTGTTAGTAGTAAAAGGAATTATAGGCTGCTTTGGTATTTGTATTGTATTGTTGATATTATATTTGATTGAATTGAATTATTGCCAATTATAAAATTATATTTAGTATCATATTATTGGTTTTTATAATCATGAATTTAAAAAGTAACCCTCAGACATTTTTCAGATTCTATGTTATTTAGAGAATCTGAAACAAAAGAAACCAAACATTACCAAGGATAAAAGGTAAACCCTGGCCATAACAGGACTATTGAACATACACACACGTTGTTTTCAACTGAGATAATAGTGACTTGCACTCAAGTTTTGAAGGACTGCCTCTTCTCGCACTGTCCAGGTCACCATTTAATATCCTCTTCTCAAGTCACAGAGGTGAGGCAGGCAGTATGACCAGAGACAGGGCCTTTTCAGTGGTGACACCTTGTTGGTAGAATTGTGAAATGTCCTCCTCTTTGAAGCTTGACTAGTGCTTACCCTATACTTTTTTTAGGCACCAGGTCAAAACACCTCTTTTTGCCCAGATTTTTAACTGAAGAGTTCAAATTTTTCAATTTAAAAGACATGTTCTTACAATCTGCCTCTTGCCTGAATACTGTTGTACAAGGGCCCCGTTCACACGGAGGATTTGCCACAGTAAAGGTACGAATGGCAGGCGGATTATCAATGCGCGATCACACCGCAACATCTGGGAAGTGTAGCGCATCCGTAGCGAACCCGTGGCATCCCGTTGAAGGTGCGCAGTAAAAAAAATACCTCAGAAAGTGCAGTAGTATCTGGAAAATGCGTGGCAGGGGTGGGCGTCTGATCGCGGGAGCGCTAGTATCCCGTGGCTTCCGGCGCCTGTCCAAGTCCCGTCGCAAACCAGATGGTTTCCCTAAGTGCATGTGCACAAACACTAAACTGGAAGCAGTGCTGCTCTGTGGAACTGCGCATGCGGACAAACACAGAACGCTTGCTACGCAGGTTATTTGCCAGCTCCAGCATCGCCGTGTGATCGTGAGCTTCCTGCCACAGCGCGAATACTCAGGAGACCATGTGATCGAGCTAACGTGCCTTATTTTGCCCCAGGGCAAACAGCCACGCCTCACCCCCGCGTTATCTGGCCCGTGTGACCGGGGCCAAGGATTGTTTTAGGCTGCTAAATGTTTTATACTATGTTTATGCACTGGATGGATTTTAAATGACTGGGTGTTTCATGGTTTGTTAATTTTAATTCTTTTATCATGTTTGACTTGGTGAGTTGCCTCGAGCAGGTCTCAGGAGAGGCAGCATATACATTTTCTAAATAAAAGAAGTCAGTATGCTACACCCATTCAGGTGGTTTGCCCCATCCTCTAAAAATATTTCACAGGTGCTGTATGGTCATACTGTAAGCCCAATGACAATCTACCCCCCTCAAGTAATATGTACCCACGCTATATACTTAGACATTTCTCATCACCTGCATTATGCAAATACCCGACCTGTAGCTGACCTTCTTCAACAAAATTATCATGGATAGACTCCAAGAATGTCTTCACTACAAAACAAAACTTATTTCTACAGAAAAGGACATTGGATTTCCTTTCCCAAAATGCCTCTCACTTGTTAATCGGCTAATTTCATTTTATTTCCCTTCTTCTATAGCGAAGAAATTAATGCTACACTTCACTCTTCTGGCATTTTATTCCTTTCTCCAGATGTTCAGAAATAGAGTACAAATCGTTCAATGCAAAGAAATGACTCCAAAGTTCAGTGATGCTATTGATGGCTCATCTATTGCAGGTGCTTTATTGTTCTTCTGGGCCGTTATACTTTTTGCACAGTGTATTCAAACAGATTTGTGTGTGTTTGGTTTAGCTGAATGTGTGAAGCCCTGATGGAAATCTTGCCTAGAAGTTGGAAGTTCATGCACCTGCTCTTTTTAACTTCATCCATTCTATCATCAGAAGAACATTTTTT
>NW_015167296.1:0-3277 GCF_001447785.1 Gekko japonicus
TCTTTTTCCACGAAATGACCCCTGGCTAAGACAGCCATAACCATGCAAAATGCAATGTGGCTTATGGAGTTTCCACGAAGGCCTACGGACAGGGCCAGGTACAAGAGAAGTCCTCACAGAGTTCACTCGAGACTAAATGTAATGTTAGGCAAGAATACTAACCCTGAGCGAAGCCATTCTAAAGTAGGCCTCTGGAGTGATCTGTCTTTTATAAAGGTTGGTGTTTATTTTTGGACAGACAGGAGTTTTGAGCTGAGGGAAGACATGCACAGAAGTTGGTTCCCCCCTTTCCTTTTTCATCTTTATGTCTTCATTTCCTTTACTATAGCTTTTGTTCATTTCTGTTGGTATGGATAGGCAACAAATTTACAGCTGTAACTTTTTGTCTGTGATCCAGTTGGCACATAATTCTTGGGGATTGTACTATTCACCTAAGGATCCTCCTCGCCGAATTTCAGACCAATGGGAGAACACATCCTCATTGTGTATGTACACATCAAGTCGCAACTGTCTTATGGCAGCCCCAGCAAGGCAAGTGAGAAGCAGAGGTGGTTTGCCAATGCCTTCCCCGGCAGTTTTCCTTGGTGGTCTTCCATCCAAGTACTGACCCTTCTTAGCTTCTGACTTGTGGTGACTCCAGTAAGGGACTTCCAAGGCCAGTGAGAAGCAGAGGTGGTTTGCCATTGCCTTCCTCTACAGAGTCTTCCTTGGTGGTCTCCCATCCAAGTACTGACCCTTCTTAGCTTCTGACTTGTGGTGACTCCAGTAAGGGACTTCCAAGGCCAGTGAGAAGCAGAGGTGGTTTGCCATTGCCTTCCTCTACAGAGTCTTCCTTGGTGGTCTCCCATCCAAGTACTGACCCTTCTTAGCTTCTGACTTGTGGTGACTCCAGTAAGGGACTTCCAAGGCCAGTGAGAAGCAGAGGTGGTTTGCCATTGCCTTCCTCTACAGAGTCTTCCTTGGTGGTCTCCCATCCAAGTACTGACCCTTCTTAGCTTCTGACCTATGGTGACCCCAGCAAGGGCCTTTCAGTACAAGTGATTAAGTAGAGGTGGTTTGCCCTTGCCTTCCTCTGCAGAGCCTTCCTTGGTGGTCTCCCATCCAAGTACTGACCCTTCTTAGCTTCTGACTTATGGTGACCCCAGCCAAGGGGCTTTCAACACAAGTGATTAAGCAGAGGTTGTTTGCCCTTGCCTTCCTCCACAGAGTTTTTCTTGGTGGTCTCCCACCCAAGTACTGACTCTTCTTAGCTTCTGACTTGTGGTGACCCCAGCAAGTGGTTTTCAAGGCAAGTGAGAAGCAGAGGTGGTTTGCCATTGCCTTCCTCTGCAGAGTCTTCCTTGGTCGTCTCCCATCCAAGACTTAGGGTGACCCTAGCAAAGGGCTTTCAAGTCAAGTGATTAAGCAGAGGTGGTTTGCCCTTGCCTTCCTCCTTAGAGTTTTCCTCGGTGGTCTCCCATCCAAGTACTGACCCTTCTTAGCTTCTGACGTATGGTGACCTCAGCCAAAGGGCTTTCAAGGCGAGTGAGAAGCAGAGGTGGTTTGCCTTTGCCTTCCTCTGCAGAGTCTTCCTTGGTGGTCCCCCATCCAAGTACTGGCCCTCCTGAGATTCCGATATCTGAGAAGATCGGGCTATATCATACTGCCTTCCTTCCCTCTCCATTGTACAGGTAACTCAGATTTTCATTTGCAGGCCAGGCAGAAAGTGATTTTCTGACCAAGATAGCTGATTTTGGACACAAATCATATAAAAGAGGAGAATCCTCATATGTCGAGCAGGGATGGGGCTGTAGAAGTGTCATTTTAAAACAAAACCAGGACAGTCTGGTGAGGGGAAATAAACACTGCCCTGTCCATACATTTCTTTGCCGTTCTCTGGTGTTGGCACAGAAGGAGGCATGTTCCAGTTTTGTTTTTGCGTTTTGTAAAAAAACAACACCACCATACTCCTTGGTTTCCTTACGCACAAATGGTTGTCTTATCTTTCCCCCCACACCGGAAAATAGTATGCAAGACGTTGACTGGATATCTGTAGGTTTAAAGGCTGAGTAGGGTTGGTACTTGGATGGGAGACCACCAAGAAAGGCTCTGCAGAGGAAGGCACTGGCCAACCACCTCGGCAAGTTTGGTGTAGTGGTTAAGTGCGTGGACTCTAATCTGGGAGACATTCCTCCACTTGCAGCTGCTGGATGACTTTGGGCAAGCCATAGTCCTACCAGAGCTGTTCTCTCAAGGGCAGTTTCTGTCAGAGCTCTCTCAGCCCCGCCTACCTCACAGGGTGTCTGTTGTGGGGAGGGGAAGGGAAAGGAGTTTGTCAGCCGCTCTGAGACTCCGAGTGAAGGGCGGGGTATAAATCCAATCTCCTCCTCTGGCCTTGAAAGCCCCTTGCTGGGGTTGCCACAAGTTGGCTGTGACTTGAGGGCACATCTGTACAAACACATCTGCTTTTAAGGAACACTGAAGGTTATGTATTTAATTCATTTATGCCCTGTCTTTCTTGCCAATGGGGACCCAAAGTGTGGCTTGCATCATTCTCCTTGCCACTGTGAGGTAGGTTAGGCTGAGTGGGTGTGTCTGGCCCAGGGTTGCCCTGCAAGCTTCCATGGGATTCGAACTTGGGTCTCCCAGATCGTGGTCCAATACCCCAACCACTACAACACACTGTCAAGAGATCTCCATTCCATCACCAATGGAACATCATGTCTGGCCTGGTTTCCCCCCCCCCCCCTTTTACTGATTTCAGTACACCCACATTGAGACAGCAGAGCAGACAGTGCCTTTAAAGCCCTCTATGGTCAGGGTCCGGCTTACCTAAGGGACCGCCTTTCCCCGCATGTTCCCCCAAGGGCCCTATGGTCAGGGAACCAAAATCTCCTGGACATTCCAGGCCCCAGAAACATCAAGTTTGCGGTTACCAGGGCTAGGGCATTTTCGGTGGCGGCTCCTACCTGGTGGAATGAGCTCCCAGAAGAGATCCGGGCCCTGCGGGACTTAGCGCAGTTCTGCAGGGCCTGCAAAACGGAGCTCTTCTGCCAGGCTTTTGAGTAGGACCCGCCCCCACTACCATCATTATGCCATCATCATTATGTCACCATCATTCTATCTACGCCCCCCTCACTAGTCCCGCAAATTGACCATTCTCAGAGCGGGGACTACTGGGGGTGCGAGACGTGCCTGGCAGAGGTCAACGCTGTATGGACGTATATTGTTGTTGCTATATTTATTGTTATTACTGTTGCTGGTTAATAATTTTAGAATCCCATCTTGTACTTTTACA
>NW_015167296.1:3749-3897 GCF_001447785.1 Gekko japonicus
TGCGTGGAGTATCGGTGGCGAGCGGTGAATGGCAGAACGTCGAGCGGCAAAAGATGGCGACTGAGTGCAACATCTACGGTGGACCGGACGTGGCGGAAAGGCGGAGCCAGGAGACACGAGGTTCGTGGAAGGCGCAGGCACGGCGGAG
>NW_015167296.1:8323-8477 GCF_001447785.1 Gekko japonicus
CTCGCTTCTTGGCCTCGTCTGTAATATCATGGGTTTCCAGATGGAACTCGAACCGAGAGAGGTAAGAGTCCCAGTTCTCAGATGATGGTTCGAACGCCTCGAACTTCTGGCTTCAAGCCATCAGGGAAGACTTGGGCACCGGAGCTGGTGGCGC
>NW_015167296.1:8495-11573 GCF_001447785.1 Gekko japonicus
CTTTCTTCCGAGTCCGAACAGTGGATGTTTGCAGGGCTGCCTACCTGCTCTAACATCCCATCCTCGTCGCCAATTGTTAGATTGCGCTAACAAAGGACTCGTAGAGTGATTCAGCAAGTGATTCAGCTTTAATCAGAAGTAACGAACAAGCACTCAAACGCATTAGAAACCAGAACAACACAACATTGGAGCTGGGCTCCTTTTAAACATACCGGGCTAATATAGCCACTCCCACTATGTACAATAACAACCAATCAGATTGCAGGGATAAGGGCAAATCAGAGTTCTTCCCGCTCAGGGAACAGTCCCTTTGTGATTGGTCGCTGTTTCAAAGCGACCAATAGCTTTATGGCTGGATGGAGCCTTGGCTGGCTCGAAGCTTAACATGGGAAGTGGATTAGGTGATTCAAGTTATACAGTCAGTACATAACAGATCCCAACCCTCTCACCATCCTGGCTGCCCTCTTCTGGACACGCTCGAGTGTGTCATCCATGGCACGTCACAACACATTTATTACTGGATTCCCCCTGGTGTCACAGTGGGGAGCGGTGGCACAGTGGGTATATTCCACTGTCTTAACATCCGAACTGTGTTAGTTCGAGCCCCGCACTGGTGTGAGCAGCCAGCCTGTTGTCCCCAGCTCATCGTCCACCCAGCGATTCGAAAGCTTCGGCGAGTAGATAAAATGGGAACCACTCCTTAGAGAGGGTGGGCACGCCAATCTCCCTTGTGGGAGGGTGTTAGCTGACGGTCGTACGTCCTGGTCGAGGTTCGGAAAAAGGCGAAAGAACGTCCCGGCTATGAAGAATCCCTGCAGTGGATGTCCCGGCCAGGCGGTGGCAGTGTGGCGATTGACATACGGGTCCTAAAGCCTGGTCGACAAGCAGCCGTGCGGAAAATGACGGAGCCAAGCCAGAAGATATCTACACCGGGCAGTGACGGCGTGTGCAATTAAATGAATATATGTTGTCTTCCCTATCCCCTATGAACATTGTTAGTCCCTTGTCTATAATGAGTAACTGTACATCGCTTTGAGCCCACTGGGGAAAGCGATTAATAAATGGAAAGTATTATTATTATTATTATTTTAACTCTGCTTCTGCGGTGGAGCAGAAGGGGTTGCCGACGGCCGCGGGACGCTTCCCAGAAGTTGCTGTCTGATCGCTCCCTTTAAATCTGCCCGGCATTCGCGCCTATGTCGGGTCTAATGATGTGTCTGATCGCAGCCTTAGCTAGCCTTAGGCCTGCAAAGGTAAGCCAGCGTTCTTTCCAGCAGAGGTGGGCTTTGCACAGAAAGGCCTGAGCCAGGGCACCTGCTGCTGTTCCCCCTGCCATCCCGTTCTGCTGCATCTGTTACGCAGAGGTCAAAGACTAGCTATATGGGGGCCAAACCCATTATGGGCAGAGACCTCCAAAGCGGTCCTCTTGTGTGGAGGGCCTTTGCGGCTGCAACGGACACCTTCACTCTGAGAGTTTCAAGGTTATGGCACCGAGAGAAACCCGGGCAGCGTTTGCAGCAGGTACCTGCCATATTTTATAGCAAATAGCCCATTCCAAACAGCCTCTCCTTTTTAATTATGCCTGAAAATGGCATTCAGCGTTGGCTCAGTTCGTTCCAATGGCTGTTCCGCTGTAATCACTGCGAGGGCTTTGTGTTCATTGGGACATTGATTCCCTTTTTTTTCATTGACGCCCGCTTTTATGTTCAGAAGGGAATTTGAAAGCATGGAGGCTGAAGCAGGACAGATTGCCAAGAGGCAAAAGGGGCAATAAATTTGCCCTCTGGATAGAGGCCCGTGAATAATGCCTGCTGCTTCCTCCTTTCCTTTCAAGACCTTCTTGATAATGTTCTCATGAAAGGCTATTCGGCCTCATGCTTTCTTCCCTGCTGCATGGTTTTAAACTGCCGGCTTCTCATGTGTCTACAAAGCACGGTAATTCTCATGGCCAGGCCAGCCAGGTATCATTCCGAGGTCCTGATGCTCCTTGGAAAATGGGGAGGAACGGGTGTGATTAGGCCGGCTTCTTCCTCCTGAAAGTGCTACAGAGAGCACTGTGTTGAGGTTTATGGGCGCCACCTGAACGATTCTTCATTGTGTAACATGAAATCGATATTACATTGCACTTATGGTGGGGAAGTTTGTATTATTGATTGGCTGAACTAACACGATGGCATGGAATGCTCATGAACATTCCAACCGTTCCTAGAACGGCTTCAAGCAAGGAAAAATGCGTTTGGCTAGTGGGAGGAGTGTCGGAACAGCGGCTGACCAAGACTTGCTTCTACATGAGGTTGCCACCTTCTTGCGTGACGTGTCTGGTTGTATTTCATTGTGTTTACTTCAGTGATAGCCCACCTTTCTTGCCGAGACGCTGGATTACAGAACATATTTTTAAAACTTTGATCAGACAGCATAAGACACCCAATAAACAATGCAGTAGAACTCAGGCTACGGGAGTGGAAAGAAATGCAAGCAAACGTACAAGGCATGCCGTATCACAGTACAGAAAGTGGGTTCCAGAGGTAGAAGACAATGCAGTAAAAGCAGTATGAGACATACAGTAAGCCCTGCAATCGGCTACAGACCTGTTCCCTTAGAAAAGCGATCTTCTGAACTGTTCCATTAAACGACAGTTCGTAAAAATGCCCTCCTGAAGATTTCTGTTTTGTGCATTCTGTGAAGTGACAGCAGTGTGGGGTTTTCCTTACCTTCTCTGGCAGGCTGTTCCACAGAGTGTGAGCAACCATAGGAAACCTGCATGCACATGCAGTTGCTGATATGACACATTTGCACCGTGGCACGTTCAGGAGGCTCTGCTGAGTTAAGCAAAGCCGCCATGGCCGAGCACAGCAAGAGAGGCAGTCCACGGCCATTAAGGGCTTTGCAGAAAACTGAACACTGAACAACGAACCAGACATTGGATGAAACCCAGTCACTGAACAGTAACCAACAGAGGGCCTGCAAGAGGGGTGTGGGACCTACATGTTCCTCTTAGTTCTGTTTACTGTATGACTGCATTGTGGAGAGTCATGTGTTCAAGTAATATTTGGTTTCTAATTGGGGTCCAATGCTATT
>NW_015167297.1:0-2847 GCF_001447785.1 Gekko japonicus
AAACCACAGCAAAGGGCAATGTTATCTTAGTTCTAGGGCATGGCTGTATTACTTTTGTATTCTGCAAGACACCATTTAATATTAAGTAAATATTAGAGTGGTGGTTTCAACAGAGTACAGCACAACATCTTAGAATGTCAGCAACAGTTAGTAATAATGGTTTGCCCAAAAATGGAACACTGGGCACAGGTTATGCAGATACAAAACCAAACAGATCCACACTTAAGAGGATTTTAAAATTATCAAATGAGTCAAGCAGCGTTATTTAAAAGAGTTTAATTTAAAAACCTTACAGTACATTTCAAGTATACCTGAAATTAAAGGCACACAGTAGCAGAAACAAGGCAATTGTCTAAATCCATTTTTGGTTTTGTTACACTCTGTACTTTGACATTGTGCGAACAGTGCAAAAGCAGACCAAAAGCTTGTTTTGCTCAGAAGATGTGCATAATATGCAGTGTGTCAGTCCCAGCCCTATAATTCAGCAAGTATGCTTCCAAAGGGATTCCAATATTCCTTTTACGTGTAAATGTTAACTGTTTGTGACAAAGATATATGAAGACAATGGCAACTGTGATTACTTCTCAGAAACAGTGCATAGATTGACAGCATATGTTAGGCTATTTTAATATTATCAAAACAACTTTTTACAGATTTCATGTGCTATAAAAAGTCAAAGTGCACACAATCTATCAGTTACCAAAAACACATTCTAGTAACACTGGATGGAAAAAAGCCTGACTCTACAAAGATGATTTGAATGACAAACATCTTATTTTAATAGTTCACGCACTGCATTAAGACCTCAATATTAACTCTGTTGTGTAGGTGGCAACTCAAGAATGTAACTGCAATTAGCACACCAGCTTTAAAATCATTTACACAAAATAGCCACTTTACAAAACAAAAATCTTAGTGGAGTGCCCATATCTGAACTAAGTTTATCATGGGAATAAAACATACAATACTCCAGCAACGTTAGCCGCTAAGCCTTTTGTAGATACACTGTACCAACAGCACACAATAGCCTCACATGCCTGGGATTACCTATCTGACTGAACTTAATGTTCACAGAAAGCGTGAACGTCAGCAATAAAGTTGCTATAACCGAGCACGGACACTAATCTTCACAGACAAGTTAGCAATCTTTTCAAAGTAAGCTAGGATTAGCTCTTCAGCATATTATTGCCTTTTTCAAAAAGAAAGGCTGACCTAAATTGTCACCAGCTGGGCCCTTACCAAACTCCCTCTTTATGGAGGTTCTAATTATTTGGAATGGAATATTCTCCCAATAATCACTTTTCACAGAGGAAGCACTCTGCCATCTTGATTCTGCAATCAAATGCATCATTTCCTCTCATTTTCCATTTACAGATTTTCTTTCTAATTCAGGTACAATATCCTCCAAGACCTGCTTATTATCACATCCCTGTGATACTCACATTTACAAATTAGTCCGAAGTCACATTTTTGTAAATTGAATTGTTTTGCATTCAAAACCGGCAGCTCCTAATTAACATATGAAAATGTCCCATTCTCTACTGAAGCAAAGACTTTCCAATCTGATTGTTGCCTGCATATTTGACACAGTACCATCACGAGAAGTAACCTGCCTCCTTACATACAGTCCTGCACTTCCCACTTTATTTTCTTCACAGGTTTCCTTTGGGGAAGCCAATTTTAAGATCAAATTAAAATGGCCTGCATTTAAATTCATTTTGATTTTTTTTTAACCTCCTTATTGCTTTGCACTTTACATTAAACTTCACAATAGATCCATTTATCTTCCTTGATGTTTTTTTATAAGCATTTTATGCAATAAAAGCTCATCACTTTGAAAAATAATAAAAAGATGCTATATACAAGTACAGTTATTCTAGGAGTTAAAAATTCAAGTAACGTTTACCATGTGGCTTATGGGATGAAAAAAATGGCACTGTGTTATGGTCTCCATTTCTCATCAAACAAAAACTACTGAAGGGAAGCCAACACTGAAAAATAATAAAAAGATGCTATATACAAGTACAGTTATTCTAGGAGTTAAAAATTCAAGTAACGTTTACCATGTGACTTATGGGATGAAAAAAATGGCACTGTGTTATGGTCTCCATTTCTCATCAAACAAAAACTACTGAAGGGAAGCCAACATGGCATGTTGTCACAGCCCTTCAACTCGTGACCATGTCAAGTAGTACACTGAAGTATGTGTGCGCACCCCACCCTCCAGCCACAATCTGGTAGCAATATTTGGTAGTAGCCACAAAGACCAAGGAAAAAGTTAATACTATGTGCTGGAGTTCAACATTTATACATAGTTTTTGAACGTATCAAGTCCTAACTCAAAGGTATACTTCGGAGTGTTAATTTATATTTGCTTCCACGTGTTAATTTCCAAAGTGTTATGGAACTATGCACACAGCTTCCTATGCCTTTTGCTTTTCCTGGCACATCGGTCACCATTATCCATACAGTACACACATTGCCTACAGTGCACATGTTGACATCTCCTGCTCCGCACGGTAATTTCTTGTCTCTGGGAAATCCTGGTGTAGGACAGGAGTGGTCCAAAAGATGGTTTGATTTGTCCTGGACTGCAACATCAGCTTGATCCCCCTTTCATATTTTGTGCTTCTTCTTGAGCATGTCCTAGGCACATGCTGATCTCATGCAGCTGCACTCTGTCTTGACAAGTTTTTTGGCTCTTTACTTGGAACACACCAGTCATCTGCTTCTATAGCAATTTGATAATGTTTACAAGCAGATTTGTTGAAGACAGGAAGTTTCTCTACAGACTCTGTGGAAAGGGCCTAGAAAGGAACAGGAAATTAATTCAGTTAGATATTGTCT
>NW_015167297.1:2883-2989 GCF_001447785.1 Gekko japonicus
CAGCAATTACCTTGACTGCAACGATTTGAAAAAGCAAGACAGCCTTGTCATAAAATGATGCAGCAACATCCAATACTTCTAATCATATTAATACTAGTGTAATAAG
>NW_015167297.1:3173-3321 GCF_001447785.1 Gekko japonicus
ATAATGCTAATGTTGCTGTTAAACCAAGCTGAATTCAAAGGAGCAGACAAAAAACATATTGGGGTGGAGTAGAACATGTAACTATTTACCTTTAAGTAGATCAGAGCATCTGTTCCATAACCAGAGATGGAACACAAATTGAGGTCTC
>NW_015167297.1:6763-11541 GCF_001447785.1 Gekko japonicus
GGGCACTCTGGAAAGCATCTGAAATTCAATTTAAAAGGGAAAATGTTTTAAATAAACTCTCATTTAGAATTTCACATTATCAAGACATTGGATTACTTCCAAGCCAGTATTCAATGTGAGGACAGAATATTCTTGCCGCTGAGAGACTTTCAGCTCTTATACTTTTTGAAACACACTGGCTCATAAGTGCACAGCTTATTTTAATGAGTACATCAGAACGAGGCCTGTAGCCATGGTGGAGCTCCTTGGGGCTCATGCCCCACCTCAAATCTGCCCTGGCCCTCCTGCCCTCTACCCCCACCTTGATCCTTTTTTTACTTGGTTGTGCCGTACTCGCCCTCCCCCCAACCACAGCGTGGCACACTCGCGCTCAGGGCCAGCAAGAGACACTTGCTCCCTTGCCTGATGAGCTCCAGCAAGATGGGCTGGACTGGCTGCAGCTGAGCAGGAGGGGAGGGAAAGGGACACCGGCTCCTAGTTGTAGAAGTTGCCGAACCAGCGAAGGGGCCTTGGCAGGGCGGAGGAAGGAAGCTGCCTTCAGGCCTGGGTGGGGCTTGGGAAGGGAGGCAGGCAAAGAAACAAGCAAAAGGCCAAGCTCGCTGGGCAGAGCTTGGCACAGAAATGCCGGCAAATTGCACAAGGACCCACCGGAGCAGCACCCAGCAACAGCCAGGAAAATGCCTTGGCCAAGTTTATTCCCTTTGCTGCTCAGCCTCCACCTCGCCCAGCTTGCCACTATGCCGGTGAAGGGCGGCACCAAGTGCATCAAGTACCTACTCTTTGGCTTCTGGAGCACAGAGGCGACTGGGGACACACACACACACACACAGAGAGAGCAGTGGGACTTGGCTCTCCTGTTGCTGCAGATGTAGGTCATCCTTCTCACTTCTCTGTCTCCCTCCCCTCAATCTAATTAGTGGTGATCTTATTGAGCTGCCCACCTCCCCACTCAGAACTACTATTTCGTACAAGAGTATGAAGATACACAGCAGGGCTAAAATCATGATATTACCTTTATCGACTAAGAAATGCTCATACTGTCTGCAGGTTAACCGACATGAAATTACATGATCACAATATAATTACCTACCGTGCACTAGATCCACAACGTCACAGCAAGGGTCAATGCATCCAATATGCTTTGGGTTGCCCTGAATGTTATTATTATCAAAAATAAGTGCTGCGGAAAAGAAAAATAGATATTTCAAATTATTTAACATAATTTACCAGACCTATCTAACTTTCAGCTTCAATTTTTGATCTCATTTCTGTATGTTCCTTATTCCAAGACACCCAGGTTGGGCATACATCTGATTTTATTTTTCACAACCACCCTGTGAGGTAGATTACACTAATATAAAGTGTTGTACAGAACCAGAATTGGAATTTCAACTCTGGACTCCTTATAGTATCTACTACAGCATACCAAGGTTGCCTTATACAAAATTAGACCTTTGGTCCATCATGCTTAGTACTATCTACTCAAACTGCCAGTGGCCCTACCTATTACCTAATCCTTTAAATTACAGATGTCAGGAATTGATATGACATATTATTTTATTAATGCTATATATATTAGTGTGACATCTCAACTTACTGTGCTGGTTTATTAACATCCGGATAGATATACGGTTCATGTAAAACCGATCCAAGAAGTACTGGATGTTTTGATTGGTGAATGGGTCCATTTTAGAAGAGTCTCTGTATTCTAGAACACCTTGTGCCATTGTAGGTACAACATCATGGTGTCGATTCCGGACTTTGACAATAGCATCTATAAAACTTAAAGGACAGAATAACTTCAGATGTGCCTACATAAAGAAGCCAGAAAACCAAAAATGGCAAAATTAACTTACAATTATATAGATATAATCATTTAACTTTAAACAGAAGCAAAAACAGGATACAAACCAGAATTCCTACACTCCTCCTTCTACAAAAAACTTCAACAGAGCTACTGTAACACTGAGGGGCAGAAATTGCTTACTTCCCCTCAATATTCATTCTGTCAAGGAAAATTAAGCATTCTAATGTTGGGTTGACAGTTTGTAATTTATTGTCAACTTGTTTTATTTCAATGTGTCACATTTCCGAACATCAGGTGTCAGTTACAGTTATACTTGTAAGCTATCTCATTACTACGTAAATCAACAGTATCTGTGTCCAGAACTGAATAAAGTTGAAGTGACTTAACAACAGATGGCAGATAATTTGAACAGAGCAAGATACTGAGAGTATACAACACAGAGCAACTTACTCAGATAGAACTTTGTGGTTATCTGGTTTTTTCTCACGGAACTCAACTAGCTCCATCAGACTTTGGACATACCTATTGAGAGTACAAATATAAAGCAGGTTATCAGTATACGGCAAGAAAAGCTTCTTGCACAGATAAGGTTCCTCAATAAGGCTCTACATTTTAACAACACAAGCTCAAACAGTAAATAACTGAGCAAACAGACTACTGGTGCATGTTACGTTAGGAAAATATTTCAAATTCCTTGCTGCAAGCATTGAAGTTATAAGCACTGATACACCTTGGATTTTGGGTGGCAAGACTGAATGCAGGCTAGATTTACTTTTGTAACTGCTTTTCTGAGAAAGTTGGGTATAGGATGTGTGGTATCATTTGGGTGATAGCATTACATACGTCAAATGGACAGTACAATGCATCTCAATATGTGTACAAAGGGGATTACAATTTGGGTTTCTTTACCTTGACGCACTTAATGGCGTCATCTAGTACAACCTCTTCACACAATCTGATCAACGTGTGTTACGTTCAAGGTCATACTCCCATTGTATTATAAAGTTTGCTTTCCTTGAAGTTTAAAATATAACTGATGCCCTCGTCTCTTTAAAAAACAAACCCTGGTGCAAAAGGTTTGTAACTTACCAGCTTTTTACCAGCTGTACTGAAGAAGTGCTCAGCAATGGACTAGGGAGGAGGTCAATTTCTTTCAGAATATTTGCCAGCCGCACAGGAAGTTCATGCCGCAAGAAGGAAAAAGAGGTTCTTTCACATGCATTAGTTGACCCTATGAAACAAAGTAGTCACCTTTAAGATGTTTCCAACATAGGTATGTTAGTATTAGATTTAATAACACTTGATATACCACCATTATACCCTACAAGTAACTCAGATATTAGCACAAAAGACTAGTCATTATTAAAAAGGGGAAAAAAAATCTTGCACAACTGCAGTAACCCATACAAAATAATCACAGAAGTCCTCAAGTCTACCTATCATGCTTTTTAAAGCTTGCACTTCCCTTGCAGCATACTACTGCATTGTAGATAAGGTCTTACAGAAAAGAACTCTAGTGTAAGTTATCACAGTACCAGCAGTAAAAAAAAATCTGAAAGTTGTAGTTAAAGGGACAGCTCATTCAAGAACAGTGAAATGTATGCCCCATCTAAGATTTGTTTTAGCAGACGGTCCAAACTGCAATACACATTTCCTTTCTTTTAAGATGTTAAAAAAAGAACCCCAATTGCTTTTAGATTTTCCTAAACTGTGTGTGGTATACTTTAAGTTTTATAATTGGCATTAAGAATATGTAGCTTAAAATAGTTCTGGCTTCTTTACAAGTTAAAATGACAGGCCTGTTCAGAAAACAGATACTTACAAACAAAAACCAGCTGTTCCCAAGTGCTCACATCACACAGACTTGCTACCACTAACAGCATATATTGCCAATTTAAAATAACTTGAAGCCACTGCACTTTCAGGTTTTGTTGGAGTGCCCTAAGTTATTCTATTTGCAGCAAATTGATTAAGTTAGATGCTGATGTGTCTGAAACTCTTATGACAATTAGCTGCTGGATGTCTGAAACTCTTATGACATAGGGGGGAAATATTCTACCAACTGAAAACTTGTACCTAAATTAGCAGCAGACCTTGACACTGATGCCTCAAAGGCTACAATACAAAGACTCACTCTATGATTACAACATAATGCTGGCAATAATAAAATACTACCCATGAATATTACCAATGGTAGGGATGAACTGACACAAACTGAGTAGTGTTGAAAATTAATTGGTAAGTTAACATAACGGGATAAACAGATGGTCTTATATTTGGGGATCTGAAATACTTCGAAACTTTCCCTGTCTACTGTAATATGAGAATATGGCAAGCAACCACAGCCAATGGGATAAGAGTGATTCTAAGGATTCCTAGAAAGATTCTGTCACTAAAGAATTTCTTTTTCAAGTTATACTGCTTCCTTGGAGAGCTTTTTTAAAAATAAAAAGTAACAAAAATAGGATAGAAGTCCAGACATCTTTGTCTCCAAATGCTTCACACTTTACTGCATAACAACTTAACAACAGCTACACTGTATTGGAAAAAAGTGTGCTATGAAAAAAATCCAGGTTAATTTTACCCTTATTTCAGTTGACTGTTCAATTGCAACTGCTCAAATTAACTAAATTGTCTCCTCTAGTTTTTCTACATTCTTTCTTGTAGAGATTGTTGCATAACAAAACCATACTGGAATAGCTCCAGTGGTGGAAAATTCTCTGTGCTTAATGGGTCACAGTTGCCATTAACCTCTTGTTTCTGTGCACAGAGCAAGTTTATGCACTATGAAAACTGTTACAAAAAGACAAGGAATTGTTTCTACCCTGAAAACCACAATAAAAGTTTGAAGTTGAAAACATTTGGAAGGGGGGGTATCAAAAAGCCTTATCTAAAATATGCTCATGCAACTGGTGCAAACTTTTTTGCTTTTTAATCCTTGTGAATCACACCTCTAGATAAATCCTTGTGA
>NW_015167298.1:0-1778 GCF_001447785.1 Gekko japonicus
AGCCAGGAGAAAGGGGGAAGGGAAGTCCCCTCCTGGGAGATTCCCCCCTCCTTCATTCTTGCCAGACAAGTTCAGTCCATGTTAGATTGATTCAGTTTGGTTTGGGATTCTGTCCATGGACCTCCATGGACCCCGAACCAAACCACTTTTTTTGGTCCATGCCCATCCCTAATTGTGACAGAGGATGTAGAAAAGACCAAGAATGTGACCTAGAGAGAACCAGCAGAAAAAGATAAAAATTTAAATGTGGCAATGTTAATATTATTCTGCTGACCTCTTGGTTCATTATCACAGAGATGCAAGCTTTAAAACCAGGAACAGAGGAATGTGTCTATCCCTCACTCTGTTTTTTCTTAAGACAGTTTTGTTCATGGTATATCTCTTCTATCTCTAATGAATGATTGGATTGGAATTACAATGGGCTAGATTCCCAAGGTTTGTCCCTAGATCCAAGGTAAACTGGAGATTTTGAGGTTAGCAAAACTAAAAGTCATAGATCTCTACTTGCTTCTGCTGAGGACTGCAAGAAAAGATTTTTATTTCTGTTGGGGGTGATGGAACAAGGCTGGAGACATGAACTCCTTGAGGTCTAGAGACAGTGAGCTGGGTAAATTCCACATTCCCAATGTCAGAATGGTGGAGCCTGCAGGGCTAGTTTTATCTTAACCTTATTGCATAAGAAACTTTTGTCCTGCATTGTGTAGTACTTTCCTAATAATCAATTTAATGTGCAATAAAAGCCCTGCCATTACTCTTGTGAAGAGCCCAATATCTTTTTTCCCCTGTTAATGTGTCTACTACAAAGAAATCAAATTTTCTCAGTACTCAAAATGCAGCATTTTCTTGCTGGGGAAATGAGATCTCCAGCTTATATGTTTATTGCACTTTGAAATATTGCGGAGAGTAGGGTTTCATGAACATCATGAGCATCTATTGGCTAGATTCCATGGAATCAATACAATTTCCAGGATTTCCTTGGGGAACCAAGGCAGTGAAACTCATAAAGACCTGGAATAAATGTGGGATGTAGACATGCCCCTATCTTCTTTTCTCCCCTTCCTCTTTTATATTGGGAAATGTGGTGATGCAACACATCTTATGGCTGTGACCCAAAACTCAGAGACCTATGACGGAGAATAAACACTATTGCTTTTCTGTCTCTGCTGTTGGTTTCTGCTGTAAAAGATTCCTGCCTATTGATTAGAATTTAGAATTCGGGGAAATATACTAAAGTAGGGAAAAGGCCCGTTGTGGAAATAAATACAACAGCCTCTAGAAAGAGGCTCTGGGCGGGTGCCCCGGCCTTGGACACTCAGTGTCAATTTGCTGTGGCGACCTCAGCAGGGTATAATGACACTGAGTCCACCATTTTCTCCAGAGGAACTGATCTCTGCTACCTAAAGAACAGTTGTAATTTTGAGTGATCTCCAGTCCTCACCTGGAGATTGGCAATGATGGTTCCCCAGAAGGGAATAGTTGGTTTGGAGGGTGGAATCTATGGCTTTGTACCTGTCCAAGGTCCCATGCCTCCTGAAACCTCACCCTCTCCAGGCTTCATCCCTCACATTTCCAGGATTTTCCCACCTGGAGTTGGCAACCCTATCTCATTCACAGCCAATCATCAACCTACCTTTATTTTCCCCTCACTCTTCAGCTTTCCACTCCCCACACACCTGCAGCCTCTCCCATGCTCTGAAGCCCTGACTGCTACGTCACATTGGCTGTCATATGGGGGCCACCTCAGCAGCATATAAGGATACAGAGCCCACCATTTTCTC
>NW_015167298.1:9613-11485 GCF_001447785.1 Gekko japonicus
CCTAGTGATCCATGCTTAAACCACATCCAAGTCAGATTACTTTAATGCGCTCTATTTGAGGCTGCCTTTGAAAATGGTTTGGAAATTTCAATTGGTCCAAAATGCAGTGGCGAGGCAGCTATCAGGGGTTGGTTACATGGATTGTATCACCCCTGTGCTGAAAGATCTGCACTGGTTACCCCTCTGTTTCTGGGACCAATTCAAAGTGCTGGTTCTTACCTTTAAGGCCTTAGATGACTTGGAGCCAGGATATGTGAAGGAGCATTTCCTCCCATACTATCCAGCCTGCCAGTTAAGATCTGCCTATCAAGCCTTGCTCTCTAAGCCCCTACCTTTAAAGGTGAGCTGGGTGTCAACTCAAGATAGAATGTTTATGTGGTGGCACCTCAACTTTAGAACACCCTCCCACTTTTGATTTCACTCTGACCTCCGCTTTGCTGCCGAGACTCCTCTTGTTGTTCAGAGTAGCAGATTCCCAAACTTGTGGTATTGTAAACCTGACTCCATTCAGTGGGATTTATAGTTCAAAAGTCATTTTTATATATGGGAACGGATCTGATACTAAATTATTATGTTATTATGTTATAACTGTTGATGTATGTTGAAAATTTTGTTGGTGATTAACTGGCTGGTTTGTAATTTTGGATTCTCAGGACTTTTGTATACTGTTTTGCAGTTATTGTACATGTTATAAGTTATACTTGATCTTAATAAACATTAAAAAAGAACACCCTCCCTCTTAAGGCTCCCCTTGCACCTATTTGCTAAAACTTATCTTTTAATCCATGCTTTTAGTTAGGAGTTTTACCTTATCAGCTTTCTAAGGGTCTGCTTCTGTTTTATGGATAGTTTTGTGCTGCTTACTTCCAATGGCTTAATATTGTGTTTTTTAACTGGAAGCTGCCTCAATCAGAACTCTGAATGGGCAGCACAGAAATATCCTAAGCAAGTAAATAATACCTTTTTTACCTTGCACACAACTTCAGCATCACACTACTGAAACCCGCACCACTAGTTATGAGACTTAGTTGTTAGCTGTCCCAGGGTCTGCTATGAAATGCAATTTAAATTTGATTTAGAACTTGAGTAGATGGAGTTGGAGCTAAAAGTACAAAGATCCCCTTAAGACTGAAGTCACTGATAAGATGACAAAGTCAAGTGTGTGTTAGTCATTTAATTCGTACTCTTCTTGGGATGCTAAATTTAGGAAATGACTCAATGGCCATACACAATTACAGCTATTTTCAGGCTGTAAGTGATGCAGCACAGCCGTACTGTTGCAAAAACACACCCCAATTAGTTCCTGAAAGAGCTTTTGCAACAATGTACTGTCTCCTAGGAACCCTGAAATTAATTACATAGTCCACCCCCACCCCAGGCCCATCTTGTACATGGTTTCATTTTACACATACGTCAATCTGCAAATGATGTCACTGAAGCACAATTTAAAAAATCAGCTGTTCTGATGCACATTTGGTCACTTATGAGGTTTTGTTCAGGTTTAGGCATTAGAAGTAAAAAGCATATTCGTCTCCCAGCCAGCTTGAATGAAAATTTGTGCCCAAACTCGACTAACCAAACAAGATTTTATACAGAGGGAAAGTTAAAGGGGAAAATACATGCAAAAAGAGTGAGAATCAACATTGGTACTTAGCCTCTATATTGCTACAGGTTCAAAATCTGTCCCCCGTTTCCACACTTTCTTCTAACGATGTCACCTCTACAAAGATGAAGGGCGTATGAGGGGAAGGAATTATGAACATTGCCAGGAATATCCTGAACCTACTGACAAGGCAGCAGAAGCAGAACAATTTTCTTTTAGCGAAGAACTGTGTGGGACATGCATCATCCCACACAGATGGTGACTAGATA
>NW_015167299.1:0-10525 GCF_001447785.1 Gekko japonicus
TTCCACCCGCTCCAGATGTCCCAGCCTCCCCCCCCGCTCACCGGAGAGGGGCCGGGGGGCTGATGCGGCTTCGCACGCGGGAGCACGAGACAGGCCGCTTCCCCCTGTGCAGACTCCGGGCGGAGAGGAAGGAAGTGGCCTCTCCCCACCCCTTTCCTGGCGGCCCTTCTGGGATTGCGGCCTCGCTGGTCTTCCCTTCCGTGGAGGCCAGACAGCTTGGGGGATGGGGGGGGGGACACACAACTGTCCGCCGAAGTGTGTCCCGACACCCTTCCCCCTTCTGCTTCCTCTTCTCTCTCTGCAAACAGGGCCTTGCATTTTCCTTTAGAGAAGGAGGCTTTGGAGGCTGACCTGGAGGGAAAGGAATGCGCGCACCCCCCCCGAGGGGGGGCCTTAGGGGCCACGAAAGGGGGGATTGCCAGTGGGGGCTATTGTGTTTGTTTTTTGGGGTTGTGGGGGGTGGGGGGGGGGGGTTTGCTAGTTCTGGCTCTGTCCCTGCCTTCTTAGGGGCATCACAAGGTTTTAGACGGGGTCCTGGCTGTGTGACAGGGTCTTGGGGGGACGGGGCTGTCCTCAGGGTTTCTTCCCAGGACAAAAGAAGAAGAAGTGGAAAAGGAGGAGGAGATTGGATTTATACCCCGGAGTCTCAGAGTGGCTTACAAACTCCTTTCCCTCCCCACAACAGACACCCTGTGAGGTAGGTGGGGCTGAAAGAGCTGAGAGAACTGCTCTTGCAAGGACAGCTCTGACAGAACTATGGCTTGCCCAAGGTCATCCAGCAGCTGCAAGCGGAGGAGTGGGGAATCTCCCAGATTAGAGTCACTTAACCATTACACCAAACTGGCTCAAACTGACAGAAAGAGGACACATCTCTCTGTATCACTGCTAGAAAGGGGTGAGTGGGAATGAGCAAAAAAATCTCAGCCCCCCTCTCTGTATTGGAGAGGTCATTTGTGATACCAGGATAACTCCAGGCCCCACCTGGAGGCTGGTAACCAGTTATTATTTTGCCTTTCATATGAGCAGTGTGATCATAATCAAGGCCAAAGAGCCCGATCCACTGAGCCTTGGGACGGAGAAGGAACCCTTCCTGCCCCTTTTGCTGCATTTCTAAATTAGCCACCAACTTTAGGACTTTCAGGAGAATTGCACTGCCAAAGATGAGGGGAACTGGGGCATCCTGACCCGGGTTATCTCCAGGCCTGCCACCTTCACCCTCCCCCCTATTTGCAATGCAAGCTTAGGTTTGCCATTTTTGGCAGGCATAACGCATCAGGATGTAGAGCTAGAGATCTGAAGACTGGGCACCAATTTCAGGATGATGATGGAATCGCAGTGCCAAAAAATCAAGGGAACTGGATGATTCAGGCTCAGATGAGCCCCAGAACCACCCTCTGCTATTTGCAAAGGAAGGGACTGTTCACCCCCTAGAATCCAGGAAGATGCAGGTGGCACAGAAAAAGAGGACTGAGAGGCAAGCAACATTCCTGTTCCCTTTATTCTAAAGAGCACCTTCCCAAACAGTTCCATTTCACTACATCCCAACCCCTTTTCTAAGAAGGCCTCTTCTGAACAGTCACAAAACATTCAGAACCAGACATAAAAATCAGATATGCCCACAATACACTTGAAAAATAAAATCTGCTAAAAACAGTAAGACAGTCTAAAAAGGGGAGCCTGTCCTTCCCTTCAGAGGTTGGGGGTTACAAGGAACAGGCTCTCTCCCAAAAATCAGAACGGATGGGAAGGTACTTTTACATCTTTATTTTAGCACATTTAACGTATGTTTTCTTTTAGATCAGCATATCAGAGGCTGCCCACAACTTTGTCCCAGAAAGGACAGGATCATCCACACTTCGGAGGCTGGAGCCACCCCCCACCCCCTATGACATTCCAGCAGCCAGAGAAGCAGTGACGGCCCCAGGTTTTTTCGCCCACTAGGCGAGGATACATTCTGGCAGCTCCCCCTTCCCCAGGCGGGCCGGGCGCTGGAGCCACAGCGGGCGAGCTGCAAATGCATGCGGGGGGCGGGATCGCTCGAGGAAAGGGGACCTCTGCCAGGCAGCGAAAGGAGCTCTGAAGAGACCAAGGGGGTGGGTGGCAGAGGGCGAGTGGCACTCCCCCATTGTCCCGGGCTGTTCCCCGTGCCTGTCCCCCCCGCCTCCTCTTTCTGTCTGGGGGGCTGCAAAGAGGGGAGTCTCTTGCCAGGGATGGAGCAAGAAGCTGGCAAGGGAGGCTTCCTGTGTGGGGCAAGGAGGGGACGAGGCCAGCCAGAATGGTGCCCTCGTCGAGCTGTCACCCTAGGCGACAGTCTAAAATTTAACAATAAAAGGCCGGCCCTGCAGGGAAGATCCACTTCCTCTCTGCTCCCAGGGTGAAGACAGAGCATTTCCCGTGGAACTTGATTCAAGGCAGGATTAAGAAGAAGAGAGAAGAGATTGGATTTACACCTCGCCCTTCACTACCCAGAGGTGACTCAGAGCGGCTTACAAATTCCTTTCCCTTCCCCTCCCCTCCCCTCCCCACAACAGACACCCTGTGAGGTAGGTGGGGCTGAGAGAGCTCTTGACAGAAACTGCTCTTTTTCAAGGACAGCTCTTATCAGAACTACGGCTTGCCCAAGGTCATCCAGCCAGGTGCAAGTGGAGGAGTGGGGAATCAAACCCAGTTCTCCCAGACTAGAGTCCGTGCACTTAACCACTACACCAAACTGGCTCTCCAGTCCAGTCAGGCACAGAGCCCTCCCCCCTAAGAAATGAGTATAGAGGGAAATAGCTGAGGGGCCCAGGAGGTAGTGCTCATTACTATTATTATTGCTAGTCCTATTTATAGTCCACCTCTCTATGGGGCTAGAGGTGTATTACAGGTATGACAAACTGCAGGGGGAACGAAACGGAACCACACAAGCAAAAATACCTCTTTGAGGCAAGAAGACCATCAGCATGGAAAAGACTTTATCCCTCAGAGAACTCTCCTCCGGAGCTGAACACTGTCAAGCTCCACCTTGGCTCTTTCCACAAAAATGTCCTCCTGGCCAACTCAGGTTTGCAAAACAGAAGCAAGGGGGCCTCTCTGAAAGCCTCCAGCAGGCCGTTCCATAGTGTGTGATCTGCCGCAAAGAACGGGCATGAACCTGCCTGGCCCGTTCACTGCTTGCCATATCTAATCTGCCATCGCCAAGATCTGTTGACTCTGTGGGCGGAGTTTGCGATTAGGCACACCGGTCCTGATCTTCAGCCCATATTTCCAGACTCTGTAAATATCTGGATTGATCAATAACTCTGATCAACAGGACATAGCTTTAAGTCCAATGACCTTTGACCATCCGTAGTGCCTGTGGAGCTAGCTTGTTAATCATTGTACCAATGTAAGCACCCTTAAGATAAATCCCCCTGAAAGTGTTTGTTCTCTGGTTTCTCTACGTGCAAGTCTCATCCTGACCCCACAGTGGGTGAGGGGGCCAGAGTGTGCTTAAAATAAACTGCTTGCTGCCTTGAGAGGCAGACTGATTTTCTACCCTCGAGAACTGTCTCGTCGTGATTCCTTCAGACTCTACTTCGACAGACCATTCAGACAAGCTAACGTTGCCTTCCGCTCTTTTCTCAGTCGCTGCCGCATCGAGAGTCCCATTGGTGGTGATTCTATCTCAGCACAGATTCCGGTGGGTCGCCACGTTGGCCTGAAGCGGCAGAACAAAGTCTGAGTCCAGGGGCTCCTTTCAGACCAACACAGTTTAATTCTGGGTATCAGCCTCCGTGTGCCTGCACACTTCTTCAGATACAAAGTGTGCCTTTCACACGAAAGCTTATACCTTGAATAAAACTTTGTTGGTCTTAAAGGTGCCGCTGGACCTCAGCTACACTGGGGCATCTCAGGGCCCGGCCCCCAATTTACCGCCAAGACCCCCGAGTTGCCATCCAGACCACACACACACTCGAAAAATCCTTATTTATTCTTTTCATGATACACCACACCATGCCACAGCCCTCGCCAAGCCTGCCTGCTGGAGTCCCACCGCTGCCCTCATGCTATGGCCTTGCTGGCCAGCCCTGCCTTCCATTCCCACACCCCCGGATGGGATGCCACCAGATGAGGCACGGGAAAGAAGGAAAGTGGTGGCAGCGGTGATGGGGGTCAATCCAGCACCCACCCACCCATCCTATTGTCTTCGCCTGCTCCAGAGAAGAGCTCCGCGGTTCCTCAGTCCGTCCTCCACCCCTTGCGGTCCAAGGGAAAGCTTCAGGGCCACTTGGTCTGACTGCGGGAGAGGAAGGGAGGGTGAATCGCCTCCAAAATGGCCTGAACAAAACTGACCACCAAGAAAAGTCAGAGCGCTAAGCTAGAACTAGAGGCCAAACAGTGCCTGAAGCAGGAGAAGTTGTATTTGGCCTCTGTTAAAACTTTTAGAGACCACGGAAGCCTAATTTGATGGAGTGTTAACTACTTACAAGGAGCTGTGGTGGCTCAAGTGGTTAAGATGCTGAACTGGAGGCTGTGGAAGGTCAGTAGTTCAGCAGTTCGAGACCCGAGTGTGCCGCATGACGGAGTGAGCTCCCATCTCTAGTTCCAGCTCCTGCCAACCTAGCAGTTCGAAAGCAAGAAATTGCAAGTAGATAAATAGGGACCACTGTGGTGGGAAGGAAACAGCGTTCCGTGCACCTTGGTGTTTAGTCATGCCGGCCACATGACCACGGAAACGTCTTCGGACAGCGCTGGCTCTTCGGCTTGGAAACGGAGATGAGCACTGCAACCCTAGAGTCGGATTCGACTGGCTTTCGAGCAAGGGAACCTTTACCTTTACTAACTACTTACACATAACTACCTGGTCATTCAAATGGGGGAAAAAATGGCATACCCAAGGCTGGAGTTGGCGGGGGTGGGGTGGGTGGAGGCAGCAGCTCAGGGGCAGAGGAGGACCTGCTGGGCATGCAGAAGTTCCCAGGTGCAGATCCGCAGCCAGTCTAAGTAGACAAGACTTGGCCTTGAGAGAGATCATGACGGCTGCCAGCTGGCCAGGAGAAAAACGTCCCTTTCGTAGAGGCCTAGCGTGTGGAAAGTCAGGGGAAGCTTTTCATGGCATGGATATGACATCCCATTATGTAAGCCTTTACTGTTACATGGATAGCCCGAATTGTAGAATGAGCCTGAGTATTGTAGAATGAGTCACAAGCTCCATAGACGCTGACTATCCTAAAATCAACAGCCTGATTGGCTGCCGTTGTGCAACAGGCCAATCAGGGAAAACTATGACTGTCACAGGGAACAAACCCTATTGGTCCTAAGCGCTCAATTATGATTGGACCTTACTCTTCTAGGGGTGTGGTTTAGCCAGTTCCAAACTGTGTATAGGTGGGGTTGTTCTGTGTGTTGCTGTGTTCTGTTCTAATAAACTGAAATCATAAGGATTGACACGTGATTTAGTCTGATGAAAACTAAACGGTTGCAGCTAAATTGGGTTGTGGATACAGGGCCTGGTTTTGTTTCATGGTTTTGTGTATATGTCAATTATCTTTGCTTTGGTACCTGTTTATATTCAGCACTGTGATTCTGTTTTGATGATGTTACTTTTAATAAAAAAATATTAAAATAATTTTTTTTTAAAAAGAGCTGCCTGATCTTGAGGTAAAACATAAAGGGACAGAGCCAGACTGTCTCAGACACTGGTCAACCAGTTCCTCTGGAGGGTCAACAACAGGGCATAGAAGCCAAGGCCTTCCCCTGATGAGAACACCAGAAGAGCCCTGCTGGATCAGCCCAGTGGTCTATCTAGTTTAGCATCCTGTCTCACACAATGGCCAACCAATAGGGGTTTATGTTCTCCCCGCCTCCTGACCTTTCCTGACCTTGTGCAGTTCCCCAGGGCCTGCAAGACTGAGCTCTTCCGCCAGGCCTTTGAGTAGGAGCCGCCACTACCGCACCATCACTAATTTCCCATCATTATTAACTGGCCCTGGGAAGAGAGAACAACAGTGTCACGTGGAACTGACAGCACTGATTGGGTGTACCATCCTTGAGACGCCATCTTTATGGAAGATTATTCTGGAACATCTAGAGCACCTAGTATGATGCCTCCTCTGTCATCTCCTCCATGCGATGGGGGAGGAGCTGCCATGCTGCCTGCCTCACACAACTGGGCCATAGCTCTCCTAGGTAGGATGAGGAACAGATAAAAGGTAGGATGGTGAATGGCTGAGAAGGAGAGGATAAGGCAGGGAAAAGGGAGAGGATATGGGGGTTGCCAGGAGGAGGAAAAGAGGGAAGTGTGTTGGTGGAGGGTGAGGTGCCCCTCCAAATCCCTGAGGGCTCCCTACCATGTCAGCTGGCCTGGCCCAGTGGCCGGCCTCACACAACTGGGCCATAGGTTTCCTAGGTAGAAGATGCTGGAGGGGGAGAGAGGAAAAGCTGAAGACAGGGGCAGAAAAATAGAGGTGGGCTGTGGGGTGGGAAGGAAAGAAGGAAGCATGAAAAAAGTAGGTGCCATCGGGTCTTTCAGGAAAGGGAAATATGAAGTAGTGGGGGAGGAAGAAGTGAGATGCATCCAACAAGTTCTTGCTGGTTCCCACTTGGAAATTAATCAATACAGAAGCACCGAGATTTCTGCACCTATCACATCACTTCCAAGAAGGCCCCCCTCAAAAAAAATTTTTAAATCTTTACAATCTTTAGCCTGGAAATGTGACAGGTTAAAGGGCATCTGAAGACCTTCCAAGCCTACTGTGGATTTGAACCCAGATCCAACAAGTTGGAACACAACACGCTGGCTCTTGAACATAACTGACCCACATCATGAATGTGGGCAAACTGGGTCGGGTTCATTCATGGGAATCAGTTGTGGCCTCAGGTGCAAGTCTCAAGTGTCTGCAAGAGGATTTATTTAGAACTTTATGCACAATTGAAAAAAGACATGCCACACTAACTTTTGACACCTTTAATGAAGCCCAATGCATAAATCCAGTGGTCATTTCCTGCAGGAGCGCACAGGAGCGGATCTCTGGCAGTAAAGAGCCCAGGGGGCGGGCACATGCAACAAGCCCCACCCCCTGCTCCCAGCAGCGCTCAGTCAGAGCAAGAAGCAGCCAGGTAAGTTGCAGAGCTCCCCCCGGCCCAAAACAGTCCAGTGGCAGTTTTAAGACCCAAGTTTTATTCAGGTACAAGCTCTCCCTCCTCTGCAAGGACAGATCTGCACGTTCCTTCCCCCCCACCCTATAGCTAGCAATCCAAAAACAGTCCAGTGGAGCCTGAGCGGTGGGTGTTGCCTTCTGACTCACTTCTGGTGATGTCAGGGGGTGTGGCATATGTAAATAAATTGTGCTAATGTTATGCCAATGAGCTCCTGTACCGCTTTTTCTATGAAATGACCCCTGCATAACCCCCCCCCACAAAGCACAGAAAACACAGTCTGATGTACCTGATACAAATAATAACCTCTTTAATGAGCTATGACCCTGCCTTACCTGAGTTTTATTTTCTCTGATTCTTAAAGAAACATTTAATCAAGGGATGCCGACTGGAGGAAAAAAGTCTCTCCCTTTAACAGAGGCATTATGGGATGTTCTTTAACACATTAGATGCCCATTTCCACACACGAAGCCTCTGGGAAGGAGGCAGGATTCCTCCCCCCCCCCAACGACCTGTTTGCAATCTTAATGCAGATAGCTTTCCAAATTAAAGTAGTGAGATTAAATTTCTCAACCTGCTGCACAAAGACACAGTCTCCAAGGCGGAATTCAAGGGGACTTCTGAGGAGTCAGAGGTGGGAAGTAAGCCTTGGCCCAGCGCTTAGTCCAGGTCATTTCTGGCTCACGGAGATTGGGGGGGGGTGTCAGAGCAGGAGGAGGGAATCTTACTTCTCCTTCCTGATTCTCCCTGAGAGGGTCTGGGGGTGGGGTGGGGGGAGGACAACTGGGATTGGGGATTTTGTGTCCCACCTGCCAGCTCCATATATACCAGTCCATTCCCACAATTCTGGATGATATTGGGGGCCGGGGGCTCTGACCCTTTAAAACTTATGGAGGTGTTGGGTTGGGGGACAGAAGCTTTTCCTTTCGACCCAAGTATTGCCAGAACTCTTTGGGCTTCAAAATAGTGACACTGGAAAAAAGCTCACAGCAGGCTGGACTGGGGAGAGATTAGGGTTGTATCATGCCTCTCTGGAAATGCTTGTCATCTAAAAATGTTTGTCAATTAAGGATGCCGGCTAGTGACGCTACGTTTATGCCAGTAGCAGAGAGGCTGTAGATATCTGTTACCCTCAACCTGTACATTTCCGCATAGGATTTATGAAAGGAAATGTTTTTGGCAGTTTTGTAGGTGTCAGCAAGAGTTAAATTGGCAGATAACCTGAAGTAGCAAGTTTTCACAGAGGAGGGCAACTACTAAAAAGGCCCTTGTTAATGATTTCATGTTTTTGTGTGTGTGTTTCTTTAAATTTTTAGTTTGACTGCAGTAATGTAAGGAGAGTAATAGAGGGAGATAAGTGTGATGTGATTGACTGAGAATGTGGGAGGAGGGTGTCTCTGAGGTGATTCTGTGTTCTTGAAGAGATGAGTGTGGAGACTTGTTGAGAGAGACTCTTTGGCAGAGGAGGCAGTTGGAGTTTATCCTGTGTGGCTATGAGCAAGAGAGTTTATCCTGTGTGGCTATGAGCAAGAGAGTTTAGCCTGTGTGGCTAGGAGAGAGAGAGATTAGACTGAGTGTTTAAGGCTGTCATAGTTGAGTTTTGGTGTTTGAGAGACTGTGTGTGATGCCAAGCTTTGTTAGTTATATCTATAAGTTCCTTTCTTCAACAATAGTTCAAAATAACCAGAAACCTATTTTGTTATTTTATAAATAAATCATGATTTGGTTAAACTTATTTCAGCAATCAGAACAGTCCTTCCTCAGGGCCACATAGTCCTCTGAAATGCACAGACACAGGGTCATTCTCCCAAAATGGAGAGATTTGGAATTTTTAATTCCTAGTGGCAGCAGGAATCTACTAAATTCACGTAAACAGAGTGTGTTTTAAAGGAGAAACAGTCTCCCCAAGAAGCAGGACCTCACAGCCGTCCCTTGGGTAACTACTTTCTGAGGCTTTCTGAACCCCCAAAATCTGGGCGTCTGAAGAAGACCCTCATCAGAACCAGCTATAGAAATGTTTCACCCTCATATGGATCCTGTGAAGAACAGGAAAATGGGATTTGTCCCTCAAGCTCTTGCCACACTGTGAGCATGTATGAGGTCCCTCCCTTGTGTGACTCCTCTGGGTTAAAGGAGACATGAGCTGATCTTGAATTGCCTTCAACCGGCAGAGCCCATCCTTGCTTTCTTTCCTCTGAGATGTATTTGAGGCCTTCAAACATGGCTAAACTTTGTTCCACAGTCCAACCATTTTTAACATTTCTACCCGGTTAGGGTAAGATTTCGGTGCAGATTCAATGTTTTTTCAAGAGTTCATATAGATTCAACGCTTTATATGGTTTGTGCTTTTCTTTTGTGTGTGAAATTAGAGAAAAGTTCTTTTCATGGGCTAAGCAGTTACATGGCTTCTCCTTGAGTGGGTTCTTTGATGCTGTACCTGATTTCCATGCTGAGTTAAACTCCACACTCTGAACATTCAAAACGTTTTGTCTCTCTATGGGATCTGTAACACCGTTGAAGACTGCTACTGTTATCAGTCTCATTACACACTCTGAGAACTCAAGATATCTCTTCTAGATAGGTTCTTAGACACTGTTCAAGATGGCAACTCAAACTGAATCTCTTGAAACACTTCGAGCAGTTAAACCTTTTCCCCTGTGTGGGTTCTTTGATGCTGTTGAAGAGTGCCACATCTCCTTCCACACAGTGAGCATTCAAAAGTTTTCTCCCCTTTTTGCATTCTTTTATGCTGTTGAAGAGTGGGTTCTTTGATGCTGTTCAAGATCGCCTCTCCAACTGAATCTCCCTCCGCACTCTGAGCATTCAAAAGGTTTCTCCCCTGTGTGGGTTCTTTGATGCTCTTCAAGATTGCCGCTCTGTCTGAACCTCTTTCCACAGTCTGAGCATTCAAAAGGTTTCTCCCCTGTGTGGGTTCTTTGATGACGTTCAAGATCGCTCCTCCGACTGAATCTCCTTCGGCACTCTGAGCATTCAAAAGGTTTCTCCCCTGTGTGGGTTCGTTGGTGCACTTGAAGACTGCCACTCACACTGAATCTCCTTCCGCACTCTGAGCATTCAAAAGGTTTCTCCCCTGTGTGGGTTCGTTGGTGCAGTTGAAGACTGCCACTCCCACTGAATCTCTTTCCACACTCTGAGCATTCAAAAGGTTTCTCCCCTGTGTGTGTTCTTCGATGCATTTGAAGACTGCTATTCTTATTGAATTTCTTTCCACACTCTGAGCATTCAAAAGGTTTCTCCCCTGTGTGAGTTGTCTGATGCCGCTGAAGACTACCACTGCTCATGAACCTCTTTCCACACTCTGAGCATTCAAAAGGTTTCTCCCCACTGTGGGTTTCCTGATGCTCTTGAAGATTAATACTCTGACTGAATTTATTTCCACACTCTG
>NW_015167300.1:0-2690 GCF_001447785.1 Gekko japonicus
GAGAATTTGCAACTGAATTTACCGTAGTCTCCACCCAGCCCACCACCTCCGCTCCTACAACAGGTACCCATCCTTTTCTACTGATCCGCAGGCTGCCTGCAGGAAACTACAAAGCATCCCCCCGCCCCCAAACTTGCAAAACTGCTACCGCCGAGGCTCCTCCCCCTCCTCGCGGGGGCGCACGGTTGCTTTCCTTAAAGTGACCAATCAGAGCTCGTGAAGGGCCAGCTGTGGCCAATCGGTGGCTAATTAGCAAGGTTGAGCAAGATGGCGGCGTAGTGAGCGGGCTGAGCGTAGAGCGATGAGCTCCGGGAGGAATCGTATATGGCGAATAAGCGGCGGAAAGCTGCAGCGGCGGCTGATGAGAAGCTCCGGCTGCAGAGTCCTACGAGAAGGAGTAGTAGGCGGAAGGCTCAAGACGGAGAGAGCCCCAAAGGCAAAGTGGAGGGTGAGGGGTCGTTTCTCCCTCGCCCACCTGTGTCCCAAAAGGCTTGTTTGCACCGCGATGCGTTGAACGTTTTGTACTCGGAAATCAGTTGCATGAGGGGTTTGTTTGCAAATAGCGGCGCGCTGAATATTGCAATCTTAGTAAAGGAATCCGTTGGATTTTCTTTGCTCCGCCTCCAACCCGCTGTACCGAAGGAATTAGCATCCCAAAGTTTTGCCCTTCAGTATGGTATTCTTCTACCCCACCCCCACCCCGGCTAGAAATGGACTCCTAACGGAATTCTGCTGATCCATACGATGCTGCAGGATTTGCTCTTTCCAAAGAAGAGTTCTTATCTGCAATCAGCCTGCACAATGCTCTTCAGCATCTGTGTTTTGGTTTTGTTGCTGCAAACGTAGATCTCATCCAACACATACCTTTTTATGAGCGGGAGCATAGAGGAGCCTTCTTGGGGTACCTTAAAGACCACTAATTTTATTCCACCATAGGTTTTGTGAACTCCAGCCCACTCCTTCCCAAATGATAACCGTTTTCTTAATTATGCAGCATTTAGGCAAATTGAGGTGGCTGTAGCTACTGAATTAATCGGTTATTTTAGACCACATTTGAGAGAGTATAACATTTGGTCCCCCTGAGCATGGTATATTTCCCATTCCCAACCATGCCTAATATTATGATGAAGTCACCAGCTTATCCTTTCCATTGTCTTCAGCCTTTTATGGTCTGATTCAATATAAGGCAATTTCACGTGTTCCTGTATCTTACTAGGAAGCTGCTGTGTGGTGTTTGTTTGACTGGTGGTACTATTGTCATCTGAACTTTAATACCACAGATTGGTTCCTTGGGTGGCCTGTACAGGGCTAGATATGTGCTGACAGGCTAGTTATGTTTTAGGTACCCTGTATTATTAGGAGCTGCGGTGGCTCAAGTGGTTAAGACGCTGAACTGCAGGATGTGGAAGGTCAGTAGTTCAGCAGTTCGAGACCCGAGTGTGCCGCATGATGGAGTGAGCTCCCGTCTCTAGTTCCAGCTCCTGCCAACCTAGCGGTTCGAAAGCAAGAAATTGCAAGTAGATAAATAGGTACCACTTCGGTGGGAAGGTAACAGCGTTCCGTGCGCCTTGGTGTTTAGTCATGCCGGCCACATGACCACGGAAATGTCATCAGACAGTGCTGGCTCTTCGGCTTTGAAACGGAGCACCGCAACCCTAGAGTCAGATTCGATTGGCTTTCGAGCAAGGGAACTTTTACCTTTACCTAGTATCTTATTCCCCCAGAGGAATTCATTTGCAGTCTAAGCTGTATGTCTTCCTTTGGTAGCACCTAGGTAGCTCAAACAACTTACAAAGGGCAAAGGATAATGGTGCAATGAAGAAGTGCCAAGAGATACTATTCACAATAGCAGGAATTGGCAATTATGTAATTGCCCTAGTTTTCCTAAGCATATTGATACCTGTAACAACTGAGGGAACCCCTTACCCACTCTGGCCGAGCTATTACTGGGTGTAACAACATCAGCCACACCATCTGAGCTCATCCTCCAGTGTGATATGTGTTGTTTTGTGTCAGCAGTACCCTTCTCCTCTCTACATAAGACAAGCATGCCAATCCCCATACAAAAGAAAAAAAACCCAGTGGCAATATGCAGAAAGCAGCAGGAGAGCATCTCTCAGGATGCTCTGTTGCAAACGGGATAGTTCCTATCTTCCAGCGCAAGATCCTGAAAGGAAGACTCGTGTTTGAAACTTCTGCTGCAGTTCAGATCCTAAGTGCTCCAAAGTGTGTCTTCGCAATTCTGCCTTGTGCCATAAAATGATCAGAGCTATAATGTTATAACAACTAGAGTTATAAATGAAGCCAGCAAGTTGGATCTGGTAGTCCTGTGAGCTACACTTTTTAATGTCTTCCCCTTTTACAGCTCCCTGTTGTGTAGGCTTGCCAAGTCCCCCCGGGGGGGCGGGGAAACCCCCGCCCCAGAGGCCCGTTTCTCGGCGGCGGCGGATTGGGCCCCGGGGGGAGCCCCACCCCGACATGTGCGTCACCCGGAAGTGATGCGACCACGCTGGGCATGCTGGGGGCGGGGCCACAGTCATCCAAGGGAAAACTCTATGATTTTCCCTCGGATGGTCGTTGCCCTGCCCCCAGTGTGCCCGGCGTCGTCACATCACTTCCACACCGGACTTGGCAACCCTACTGCTGTGCCTTCTCCCTTCCTGGAAATGTTGCTGCTAAGGGATGGGGAG
>NW_015167300.1:10578-11425 GCF_001447785.1 Gekko japonicus
GATCACCTCCAAGCAGGCTTCCCAAAGAAACAGGCTTCATCATTTGGCGACTGGAATGAGCCTCGCATCTCAGATGATGTTCTAGACCTGTTCTGTGAATCTGATAGACTTTGGGGCACCGACTGTGAAGACGATGACTTGTTGTATCAAGTGTGCGATGATGTGGAGAGGAATACTCTGAGCCAAGATGTTGCAAAGGAGAGTATGAAGGCGACATTGGTGGGAGTAAGCGCTGCCAAGTTGGAGATGGATCCTGGCCTCCCGGTACCTAAGCAAGGACTGGCTAATTGCCCACAGCCCCAGAAGATCAGGAAGACCTTCTCCTTGAACCCTCCTCTTACCACTGCAGCGCTGCGGAAGAATGAGAGTTCTGCAGACCCCCGTGGTCAGCTCAGTTGTGGGCCATTTAAAACTGAGAGCGTGAACAGCATTCAAGGGAAACTGTATAGGTCAAATGTCATGCCGGACAGAAGCTTAGCTTCCAGAAGTGGCTCGGCCCTGATGTCAAACACACGTCTGAACACTAATAGTAGCACACAGTGGCAGAATGTCACTTGGAATGCAGGGAAGGTACAGAATATTAGCAGTAATCAAGCATCTAATGAAAAGTCAAAATATGCATTCAGAAAGACCAGTAGTTCCCAAGCCCTCATTTTGGATCATAACAGTGTCCCTGGGGGCAGCCCTGGTGGAGCCCCTTTAGCATTGGGGGAAATCAAGAATGGACCAAACATCCCATTGCGCAGCGCATTACAAATGAACCCCAAGACCACCATTAAGAGGCACCTCTCGGACTCCTTTGCAAACTCAGAAACAGGTTGGTTTTGTAGCACTATGCTGTTGTTGT
>NW_015167301.1:0-7867 GCF_001447785.1 Gekko japonicus
TCTTGGTGTTCCTCTCTGGCTCCAGCCAGCGGTCGCAAAGTCCATGGAGCCGGCTGCAGACCTCTCGGGGCCCATCGGCCTCCTGGTAGTGGAACTGCCGGAAGTGCCGTCGCTGGACATCAGAGCTGGATGCGTCCCTGCTGAGGAACTCTTGGGCAGATCTTTCCCGGAATTCCTTGTCCTTCACAACCTGGAGAGGATGAAGTCCTTTTCCTGGTTCAGGGGCAGAAAATTCACGGTTTTTCATCTTGCCGGGTCAGCTTCCAACCTGGCCTATGGATTTCGTTCCTCTGCTGTGGATTCCTCTTTGACGGCTTGGGCTGGCGAACGGCAGCTGGGGGGGGGGCAAAGCTCCCAACCTCTGCAGAGGCAACAAGAACTTTTGTCAGCTGCAGCAGTCTCCAGACCAGAAAGGCTCCCTTCAGCCATCGCCATGCCTATCCTACAGATACCTCTAGCCCCCTTTCTAAAGGAATCTAAATCAGCAGCTATCACCCCATTCTGAGATGAGGAGGAGGAAGAGGAAGAAGAGGAGGAGGAGGAGAAGATTGGATTTATACCCCACCCTTCACTACCCAAAGGTGTCTCATAGCGGCTTACAAACGCCTTTCCCTCCCCCTCCCCACAACAGACACCCTGTGAGGTAGGTGGGGCTGAGAGAGCTCTGAGAGAAATGGCTCTTTTTCAAGGACAGCTGTGCCAGAACCACGGCTTGCCCAAGGTCATCCAGCCAGGTGCAAGTGGAGGGGTGGGGAATCAAACCCGGTTCCCCCCAGATTAGAGTCCACACACTTAACCACTACACCAAACTGGCCCTCCCTCCAAGTTAAGACCATAGCAAGTGGCACTTTATGTTTCTGGGCTGCCTTTAATCTACTGGCCATCAATTGCATCTGGTGATGGACTTCTGGCTTCATGGGAGAGGGAGAGAAAGGTCTTGCTTAGTTTTGTAGAGGTAAATACATATATTTTTTTGTAATTTTGCATTTGTGTGTGTGTGTGTGCGTGCTTAGAAGTCATGGTGACCTCTGGCCTCTCCTACTGGGCAAGGAGGACATTCAGAGAAGTGGCTTGATCGCCTGCCTCAGGCCTCCTGGCCCTGATATTCTCTGGGGGTCTCCCATCCAAATACTTGCCAGGGTCAGCCCTGCTTCGCTTCCGAGATCGGGCTCGCCTGGGTTATCCAGGTCAGGGCAGATACTCCCAATATTAAAGTAAGAAGAGAAGAAGAGATTGGATTCATACTCCACCCTTCACTCGGAGTCTCAGCGTGACTTAGAATCTCCTTTCCCTTCCCCTCCCCACAACAGACACAAAAGCTCTGAGAGAACTGTGGCTGGCCCAAGATCACCCAGCAGCTGCATGTGGAGGAGTGGGGAATCAAACCCAATTCTCCAAACTGGCTTTTCGCACCTCTACCCTTTTCTGCACCTTTACCAACTCAACAACCTCCTTTTTGAGATGGGCCCACAGAAGCAAGTGTCGTATTCCAAATGCAGCTACTCCTGAGCTTTATATGAAGGCATTCTGATGCAGGCTGGTTCATTTTCTGTCCCTTTCCTAGCAATGTTTTCATCCTCTTGTCCACCTGACCTCGAGATCCTTTACACGGTCACTCACCATCAGCTCACACCCCGTCAGCGCTTATCAGTGATGTGGCCAGATTACTACAATGTCTTCTACGTGGTGCTGCCTTTGAAGCCAGTACACATTAAAGTTGACTGGATGCTGAGTCGTTACTGGGACTTTTTCAAACTGCTGCTTGTTAACTTTGAGGCCCTTTAGATTCTGAAACCAGGATGCCGAAAGGACCACCTGTTCCAATAAGAACCTGTCAACCGAGGTCATCTTTGGAAGTCCTTCTCTAGGTTGCCCCACTTTCTAAAGAGTCTAATAACAAATAAATATACACTACAAAAACCTTTTAGCAAACTAATGTATTCTATTTATGGTCATCATTTAGTAAAGTGCATAGTATATCATTATTTCATCCTAGTCAGGTATAAATATTCATTACATTCAATAAGCAATAACATTCAATACATACAGATTGCTACCTACCAGACAACATTGCATCAGTGTTTTAAACGTCAACCCCCAACGGGAGTTTCTAGAATTATAAACCCGCTTCTCCTTGCATGAAGTTTTCCAAAAAGCCTTTTTTATACAGTATCTATATATCTAATAGCCAAGTTGCCCCCGGAGTGCGGATCTCTAAATCAGCTCTCCGGGGGCACTTGGGGGGGAGGGGGAGGTTTGTGCACACGTGGGCCAGTCCCCACGTGTACACAAAAATGCTAAAAGTAGGAAAAAAATTCGGGGGGATGTTTAAATCCCCCGAAAGTGCAAGAGCGTTCCGTGCGCATGTGCACAGAACGCTCTGTAGCTGACCTCGCCGCCGCTGCGCCGCCACTGCCTCTTCTTCGGAGCTGGCCGGCCGGGCGGGCAGGGGGAGGACCGGCCTCACTGCCGCTGCCTCCGAGCCCGGGAAAGGGGGGGAAAAGACCGGCCTCTCTGCCGCCACCTCCGCCTCGGAGTCGGAAGGGGGGGGAGGACCGGCCTCGCCGCTGCCTCCTCGGGGAGATCGAGCGGGGGGGGGGGTGGAGGAGACGGAGCTCTTCTCCCCCCCCGCGAGTATCGCGGGGCCCCGTCTTGTTACTAATATAACTTGGCCAAGTTATATTAGTAATACTGTATAATTTTTATACTCATGAAACTATGTCTTTTAAATAGTCTTTTGTAGGACCGGCAAAAAGCATCCACACAACTATTAAGAAGGCTGTCCCCCTTTTTGGAAGAGTTCATGCAAGGAGAAGCGGGCTTATAACTCTAGAAACTCCCGTTGGGGCTTGACTTTTAAAACACTGATGCAGAGTTGTCTGGTAGTTAGCAATCTGTATGTATTGAATGTTATTGCTTATTGAATGTAATACCTGACTAGGATGAAATAATGATATACTATGCACTTTACTAAATGATGACCATAAATAGAACACATTAGTTTGCTAAAAGGTTTTTGTAGTGTATATTTGTTTGTTACTAGACTCTCCTAACACTGCGGCTCGGGTTGCTTCAGCCACTTTCTAAAGAGGCAGGGCCTTCTGTTCTGTGGCACCGCAGCTCCAGAACACCCTCCCTGCTGGTACCAGGTCAAAATACTGGGCAGTTCTTGCAGTGGAGGAAAGCAAGCAGTCAGGCCCCACAAGGATTGATCTGGGGGCTTTAGCTACCTGATTTGTTCATAAATCGTATGGAGCTGGGGACGAGCAGTCTAGTGGCCAAGCTTGCAGATGACGACTAAGAGGGGACATGCCAGAAGTTTATAAAATTATTAGGAGCTCTGCCCCTGCTCAGTCGACTCAATAGCTCCAGAGCTCCCGGCGCTCACCACATTTAACAGGAGTTTGGATAGCTCGTGAGCAGTTTTGCCATCTGCAAAAAGAGCTGCAGCGATAACAGAGGAAGCAACCTGAAGGGGGAGACACGATAGAGGTTTATAACATTATACATGGGGTAGAGAAAGTGTATAGAGGAGAGAGTCATCTCCAGCAAGGGACTAAAATGTGGAATTCGCTGCCAGAGAATACAGTGATGGCCATAGGCAAGGACACCATTAAAAGGGGATTAGATAGATTCATGGAGGATACATCTATACCCTAAGTTGGGAATGTGGAGAGGATGAGTTTTTAGGCTATTTCCATACTGTACTCAGGATCATAGAATCACAGGAGGCAACATTGGAGAAGGCCTCGGCCTCTCTGCCCTATTGTCAGCCCTCCAGAGGAACTGGTTGGCCACTGTGTGAGACAGGAGGCTGGACTGGATGGACCTTCACTGGTCTGATCCAGCAGGGCTCTTCGTGTGTTTCAGTTGTCCAGCCTTGAATATTACCAACTTTTAGTGCAGCATTTAAAAACATGCTAGTTCAGGGTTTGTTTTTAAATGAGGCTTTACAGGAGATTTCGGCAAGAGTCCAGAAGCCCCTTAAGTTCTAACACGATTTGCGGCAGGGGGCGAGCTTTTTTGAGTCACAGCTCACTTCTTCAGAAGGATCTCAGAGCCAGAAGAAGTGAGTAGTGACTCCTTCAGAAGAAGTGAGCAGTGACTCACATAACTGCATACCCTGCCATACATTTTGTTAGTCTTTAACAGACTGCTGGACTCTTGCTCTTTTCTACTGCTGCAGACAGACTAACATGGCTACCCATCTTGATCTATTGGACATTCGTACGCCAGTTTTGGAATTAGAGGTGGAGAGTGACAGGCCAGAAATGTTTGCAAGGAATCCCAGTGGAACAGGGAGTTTTTACCAGAGTCTTGCATGGAAGAAGAAGGAGGAGGAGGAGGAAGAGGAGGAGATTGGATTTATACCCCACCCTTCACTACCCATAGGAATCTCAGAGTGGCTTACAAACACAACAGCCTCCAGACCAGAGAGCCCAGAGAGGCTACCTTCAGCCATCGCAATGCCTATCCCACAAATTCCTCTAGCCCCCTTTCTAAAGCGATCTAAATCAGCAGCCATCACCCCATTCTGAGACAAGGAAGAAGAAGAAGAGGAAGAGGAGGAGGAGGAGGAGGAGGAGGAGATTGGATTTATACCCCACCCTTCACCTGCCATAGGAATCTCAGAGCAGCTTACAAACTACTTTCCCTTCCCCTCCCCACAACAGACACCCTGTGAGGTAAGTGGGGCCGAGAGAGCTCTGACAGAAATTGCTCTTTTTTAAGGACAGCTCTGACAGAACTATGGCTTGCCCAAGGTCATCCAGCAGCTGCAAGTGGCGGAGTGGGGAATGAAACCCGGTTCTCCCAGATTAGAGTCCCCGCACTTCACCACTACACCAAACTGACTGAACATGGTTTGAGCTCTCTGTAGGCTGCTCCTGCCTTCACCCTCCTGAACAATCCGAGGTTCTATGCGCGGAGTCCAGATCCTTCACGATCAAATTCAATAGCGCCGGATCGCATGCAGATTCCCCCAGGATCCCATTCCCTGTGTCCCTTTCCCCGCCCTCTGCTCCCTGCTCTTTAAAGGTCAAGGTTCCCTCCCTCGAAAGATCCGACTCTAGGGTCCCGGTGCTCATCTCCGTTTCAAAGCCGAAGAGCCAGCGCTGTCCGAAGACGTTTCCGCGGTCATGTGGCCGGCGTGACTAAACACCAAGGCGCACTGAACGCTGTTTAGCCACTGACTTAACCCAGCGGCCCGTCCCTACGATGTCTCCCCACCCCTCCCAGCCATCCAGGCGTGCCCTGCCTCCTCCCAAGCCCCCATCTAGGAGCATCCCCCCCCCTGCAGTGTCCAGGACCGCGGGGGGGCTCTCTCGCGGCCCCTCCTTTGGCCTCCCTTCCCCTTGCATTTATCCCCTTGCAACCTCGCCTTTCCCCGCAGCGCCAGCCGGGACTCCCCTAAATCTGCGCCCAAATGCATCCCACTCACCAGTTCGGGCTGGGACGGAGCTGATGCAAAAAAAAAAAGAAGCCTTTTTTCCCCATAAGGGAAGCTGACCTCTCCCAAAGCTCGTCTAGGACTCTGGACTCTCTCCCTTTAACCCTTCCTTGCTAGGACAAAATAGAGGGTGCACAGGAGAGGGGGGACTTCTGATGCGCCACCGGCGTGGAGCGATTTGTTTATTAGTTATTTATTCCTCATTACACTTATATCCCGCCCTCCCCGCCACGGGCTCAGGGCGGCTTACAGATAAGGGCAACGGGTGCCTTTCACATTGCACATTCCGCTTGGTGAAGGAACTGAAACACAGTGGTCCATCTATTCCAGCAGGCTCCACAGTGGTCAGTCAGTGGCCTTTGGGGAAGCCATAAGCGGGGAAACAGCAAAAGACCCCCCTAGCTGTGTTCTCACCCACCAGACTCCTGTGCCTTATAGATTCAGACAGCCCAAACCAGGCATAGAAGCTGCCGCCTCTCCTATGGAAACCCAACATACAACAAGTACCGAGCACAGATGATGATAACATCTCATAAATAATTTTATGTTTTTTGGAAAATATTTTACAATAACGTCTACATATATAATAAATCATCTTAATCAAAAATATAAAAAAATCACCTCCAAGAATCTCAAAAGCTATTGTACAACCTTTAATAACCGTCGTCCTCGGTTAAATAAAAGTTTCAAAAGGGAGGACTCCTTAAAGTCTCTTTATAACATTTGACCTTCAATCTTTCCCAGCATCAGGGTCTTCTCCAGTGAGTGCTCCCTTCTCATTTGGTGGCCAAAGTATTTGAGCTTCAGTTTCATTATCTGGCCTTCCAGGGAACAGTCAGCGTTGATTTCTTTTAGGATTGACTGATTTGTTCTTCTTGCAGTCCAAGGGACTCTCAAGAGTCTCCTCCAGCACCATAGTTCAAAAAAATCTATTCTTCGGCGCTCGGCCTTCCTTATAGTCCAACTCTCACAGCCATACATGACTACTGGGAATACCATTGCTTTGACCACGCTGACTTTTGTTGGCAGGACTCGACTGTGCGACTGAACAACAAAAAACCTGTCTTCCTCCAACAGAGGTCCAGATATCCTTCTGTTTCCGAATCTTCCTCAGGGAGTTCAGCAATAATTTTCAGCACAAGGTTGCCACATACCAAAGTTTTAATCCAAAATTCTCTTCAATGAACGCTGCAAAAAAATTTTTTGATGAGCTACAAGCCTCCTCCCTAGAACTCCTCTCCAGACTACAAAGATCAGTTGCCCTGGAGGAAGAGGCAGGTGCAGAGAGCAATAGTCTGCCTTCTCCGAGTCTGAGACTCTGAGTGAAGGGCAGGGTATAAATCCAATCTCTTCTTCTACATCATGTCACCTTCGATGGTACAGGAGTTACACAGAAGATTATGCTTATGGCAGGACATACCGGACACCGTACTACAGACGGCAGCCCCTGTCCCTTTACGGAAACATCTTCCTGAAAACATTTCACTGCACAATTTGCAGAAAGCCAGGAGAACGGCAGCCTTCCTCACCTCCTCAGGCAGGCAGTTCCCCCAGATTTTGGGCACAGCATAGAATGCACAGGAACAGGGAGTTGCTGATTCTGCCCATTTGCAGAGAGGCACCTGAAGAAGGCCCTGCTCAGAGGAAGAAGAAGAAGAAGAGATTGGATTTATACCCCGCCCCCTTCACTACCCAAAGGTGTCTCAGAGCGGCTTACAAACTCCTTTCCCTCCCCCTCCCCACAGCAGACACCCTGGGAGCAGTGTTCCCTCTAAGCTGTGGAGTCTTGTGAGCCAAAAATTCTACTTTGTGAGCTACTGGCCTTAAAGTTGTGAGTGAGCAATTTGGCGACTGCATAACTTAGTTTACTCTGGAGCCATTCTTCCTGAGGTAGTACAAAAATGTGTGAGCCGGAGGCTAAAAAACTGTGAGCTAGCTCACACTAACTCAGCTTAGAGGGAACACTGCCTGGGAGGTAGGTGGGGCTGAGAGAGCTCTTGACAGACACTGCTCTTTTTCAAGAACAGCTCTTGTCAGAACTACGGCTTGCCCAAGGTCATCCAGCTTACAAACTCCTTTTCCCTCCCCCTCCCCACAACAGACACCCTGTGAGCAGTGTTCCCTCTAAGCTACAAGCCTCCTCCCTATAACTCCTCTCCAGACTACAAAGATCAGTTGCCCTGGAGGAAGAGGCAGGTGCAGAGAGCAATACTCTGCCTTCTCCAAGTCTGATACTCTGAGTGAAGGGCAGGGTATAAATCCAATCTCTTCTTCTACATCATGTTCTACATCAGCTCACAGTTTTTTAGCCCCCAGCTCACACATTTTTTGTCTTAGCTCAGGAAGGATGGCTCCAGAGCAAACTCCTTTAAGCAGTAGCCAAATCGCTTGCTCACAACTTTAATGCCACTAGCTCAC
>NW_015167301.1:7980-8087 GCF_001447785.1 Gekko japonicus
CAGAACTACGGCTTCCCCAAGGTCATCCAGCTTACAAACTCCTTTTCCCTCCCCCTCCCCACAACAGACACCCTGTGAGATAGGTGGGGCTGAGAGAGCTCTTAACA
>NW_015167301.1:8292-8417 GCF_001447785.1 Gekko japonicus
ACTGCTCTGTTTCAAGAACAGCTCTTATCAGAACTACAGCTTGCCCAAGGTCATCCAGCAGGTGCAAGTGGAGGAGTGGGGAATCAAACCCGGTTCTCCCAGGTTAGAGTCCACCCACTTAACCA
>NW_015167301.1:9231-11504 GCF_001447785.1 Gekko japonicus
TCCAGTGGCTGCAGATGGTGAGGCTGCACTGAGCCACCTTTCACGCTTTGCCCCAGTTTGGATTTGCTCTGCCCACACAGGGTTAGTGGGGGGTTGATGGTCAGCAACCCATTTTTTTTTAAAAAACAAACCCCCCCCTCCCCCCCCCCCCCCATTACATCCAGTGGCTGCAGATGGTGAGGCTGCACTGAGCCACCTTTCACGCTTTGCCCCAGTTTGGATTTGCTCTGCCCACACAGGGTTAGTGGGGGGTTGATGGTCAGCATTTTTGCCCTGGTGTTGTAGGAGGGTTTTTTTGTTCTAAGCTGGCCTGGGGGAATAGGCGGTCATTTATGTTCCCTCTAAGCTGTGGAGTCTTGTGAGCAAAAGTTCTACTCTGTGAGCTCCTGGCATTAAAGTTGTGAGCCGGCGATTTGGCTGCTACTGCAGAAATCAGTTTGCTCTGGAGCCATCCCTTCCTGAGCTAAGATAAAAAATCTCTGAGCCGGAGACTAAAAAACTGTGAGCTGGCTCACACTAACTCAGCTTAGAGGGAACACTGGTTCTTCTGAAGGGCAGGCGGGAGGTGGCCATCTTAGGAGGGTGTGGCGAGGTGGCCGTCTTGAGAGAGTAGGCGGGAGCAGCCATCTTGGGGGTGGCAATAATAGGCGGCCGTCTTGGGGTGGTCTCTCGCCAGCGGCCATTTCACATATTCATAGTTAGGCAGCCATTCTGAAGCCTGTATTGCTGTCAGCCATTTTGGTAGGGCGAAGGGACTTTATTTGGGGCCTCGTCGCTTGTCGTCTTAGCCGTTGTTGACATACGTTCTCTAGGTAGTGGTTTAGATACTTGTTAATCGTGATGGCTCCCAGGAAAGGTCAAGGGAAAGCCAAGGGGAAGAAGCCAGCGCCTAAGCGGCCCCCTGTGCAGCCAGTACCGATGATACCATCCGATTGGGATGAAGATGACCCTGTCAATATAGCTATTTTACAGAGGTTGGAGGCTTTGGAGAAGCAACGGGGTGTTACTCAGGCAAGCGGAGGGGTTAAAAGGACACGAGGAGATTCTAATGCTTCTTTTCAAGCGCAGGTGCTTGCCCGCCTGGCCTTTTTGGAGGACGGACAGGTGGGTGACGAAGGAGAGGCCTCAACGTCTGGTCAACAGGGGCAGGACGCTGAGGAGCTCCAGGTCGAGGTGTACGAGGAGCCCCCAAAGACTGATGGTAAGGAAGGACACAGCAGGAAGGGTACTTCATACTGGCCATGGGGCCCAGGCCCTCAGGGTGCCTCTGGGCCTGCACCCCAAGCGGTGCCAACAAGCTGTCACCATTATGCAGGCTGGAGTTGTGGGCCTTCGCCGCCCCCCCCTGGGGTTTGCCCTGGATGGGGATATCGACAGACAGGTTCGGGGTTCACAAACCCGGGGGCTGTTTCGTATGATACAGTCTCAGCCGGCACCATGCCATCGGGCGATTCAGAACTCTCCCTTGGGGATCATCTCTCGATCGCCACGAAGGAGAAGATCCTGAAGGGTGAATACGTAGATGTATTCACATTATTATATAGAGAGTTGGAAGAGGAAGACAGGGAGGACTTAGACGACTGGGAAAATGAACGCCTGAAGAGGCGAGTGGTGGATAGGATCTGGGGAAATTGGTTCCCAGGGTTTTTGATATATGCCACAGTTACAGTTCGGCATCATCCATGGAGAGCGGTCGCGCTGCTCCAATACATGGATATCATTTATAAGGCGTACACGTATTTTCCAAGCCCAGCGTGGTTGCAGTATGACGAGGAATTCCGTAGGCGTGCGGCCACGAATACTGCAATGCGATGGGACCAGATACACCTGGGCCTATGGTTGCAGTTTATGCCAACAATCAGGACACCGGGGTTTGAGAGGACGCATAGTGGTCATTTAGTGCGTAAGGTACAAAGCCAGCCGGTTACCAGCGCCCAGGCGGGGCAGGTGGTTCAGCGACGCCCGCTTTGCTGGGAGTTTACCTACCATGGGACGTGTGGCCGGAAGTCATGTTCATTTCGGCATGAGTGTCCGTTATGCGCAGGTCCCCATGCAGTCGCTAACTGTCCCAAGCCAAAGGGCAGGGGAGGTGGTAGAGGCGGCAAGCGCTCCAGAGGGAGTGGGGATTTTAACCCCCCTCCTGAAAAAAGGGACCAATAAAGCTGGAAGTCTTAGAGTGTTGGTTGAAGGACTACCCGAACCAACGGGATCGCAGTTACATATTGGAAGGTGTTTTTGTTGTTGTTGTTGTTAAACAATTTTTTATTAATGGG
>NW_015167302.1:0-11219 GCF_001447785.1 Gekko japonicus
CCTCCTCCTCCTCCTCCTTTTCTTCTATGTCTGTGTGTCTGTGTTATGTCTCCCTTTATAAAAAAATAAAATGATTATATAAAAGAAGAAGATCTCGGAAGCTAAGCAGGGCCGGTCAACTCTGGCAGGTACCTGGATGGAAGACCTCCTTGGAATACCAGAGGTGGGAGGCAGGGGCAAGCTTCATTCAGCCGCCTCTCTGAATATCCTCTAGGCCCCCAGCAGGGGTCAGTCACCGGAGGTTGTCATGACTTCCAGGTGCACACACACACACACACACATGCACATATGAAAAATACAAAAAAATACAAAAAGAAAAAAGAAAGGGAGTGCAGGGGAACGAGAAGAAGGGACAGCCATGAATACAATCCCCTCTTCAAGTGGTACAGATGCCCCCTTCTCCCTGGCACCTGGTTACCCTATGAATAATGCAGCATTTGTGCCGCTCCTCCTGTTCGACAAACATCACGCCCTGAAGGGCCTAATCAAATGAGCATCCAGGCACCTTCTCCCGTCTCACCACTGCTGACTTCAGTTCCCATTATTATCTTAATGCATTATAGATTAGAATATGATTTAATTGGGTTCCATGTGGCGGCTTGGGGAAGGGAGGGGGGAAAGCAAGGGAGCGCAGGAGGGGGACGTCGTGCAGATAATGAAAGGGGAGCACGTACGGCACTTGTCACAAAGATGTTCACAGCCTACATGGTGTCACCTCGATGGCCGACTCCTGGAATCAGGGCTTGCACCTCACTAAAGAACCGCATTGGGTACCTCTCATTATTCAGATGTCGAATCTACACAGGATTCACTCCCTGTCCTCAGGAGACCATTTAAGCAAGTCAGGGGGACAGATGCCCTCCCCCCCCCACCATTTCAGACCATGTGAGGAGGAGGAGAAGGAGAAGAAGGAGAAGAAGAGGAGGAGGAGGAGATTGGATTTATACCCCACCCTTCACTCAGAGTGGCTTACAATTGCCTTTCCCTTCCCTTCCCCACAACAGACACCCTGTGAAGTGGGTGGGGCTGAGAGAGCTCTTTTGAGGACTGCTTTTAAGAGAACAGATCTGAGAGAACTTGTGACTGACCCAAGGTCACACCAGTCGGCTGCATGTGGAGCAGTGGGGAATCAAACCCGGCTCTCCCAGATTAGAGTCCACACTGTTAACCACTACACCAAACTGCTCTTAACCACTACACCCTGCCCCCATTTCAGGCCATGTGATTTTTCATCAGAAGCACAGATGTTTTCCACACAAGCACCTTTGTGAAGGGCGGGGTACAAATCCAATCTCTTCTTCTCTCCTCTTCTTTGCTCCTGTCCCTGCTGGCCTTAACAGCTGCAGGAAAGGACTAGACCAGGTGCATTCTCATCTCTACCAGCTCACCAGCTGAGAGAGAAAATCCTCTGGCCTCCTACCACATTCCTGTGATTGGTTAGCTGACTTGTGGTGCTATTCAGCTGTGATCCGGATAGCCTAGGCTGGCTCAGTCTAAGAACATAAGAACATAAGAGACGCCAATGTTGGATCAGGCCAAAGGCCCATCCAGTCCAACACTCTGTGTCACACAGTGGCCAGAAATACCAGTGCCATCAGGAGGTCCAGCAGTGGGGCCAGGACATTAGAAGCCCTCCCACTGTTGACCCCCCCAAGCACCAAGAAGACAGAGCATCACTTGCCCCAGAGCCCCTAGCTATACCTTGTGGCTAATAGCCACTGATGGACCTCTGCTCCATATGCTTATCTAATTCCCTTTTGAAGCCATCCATGCTTGTAGCACCCACCACTTCCTGTGGCAGTGAATTCCAAGTGTTAATCACTCTTTGGGTGAAGAAGTACTTCCTTTTATCCATTCTAACCCGACCGCTCTGCAGTTTCATGGAGTGCCCACGAGTTCTTGTATTGTGAGAAAGGGAGAAAAGTACCTCTTTCTTTACCTGCTCTTTCCCATGCATAATCTTATAAACCTCGATCATGTCACCCCTCAGTCGTCTTTTCTCCAAGCTAAAGAGCCCTAAGCGCTTTAACCTTTCCTCATAGGGAAAGTGTTCCAACCCTTTTATCATTCGAGTTGCCCTTTTCTGCACTTTTTCCAAAGCTATAATATCCTTTTTAAGGTGTGGTGACCAGAACTGCACACAGTATTCCAAATGAGGTCTCACCATTGATTTATATAGGGGCATTATTATATTGGCTGATCTGTTTTCAATACCCTTCCTAATAATCCCCAGCATAGCATTGGCCTTCTTTATTGCAGTCACACACTGTCTCGACATTTTCAGTGAGTTATCCACTACAACTCCAAGATCTCTCTCTTGCTCAGTCTCTGCCAGTTCAGACCCCATCAATGTGTATTTATATTTAGGATTTTTGGCTCCAATGTGCATCACCTTGCACTTGGCCACATTGAACCCCATTTGCCATGTTGACGCCCACTCGCCCATCCTTGACAGATCCCCTTGGAGTGCCTCACAATCCTCACTGGTTTTCACCACCCTGAACAACTTTGTATCATCCGCAAATTTAGCCACTTCACTGCTTACTCCCATCTCCAAATCATTAATGAACAAGTTAAAAAGCAGTGGACCAAGTACTGATCCCTGCGGTACCCCACTGCTTACCACCCTCCACTGAGAAAATTGCCCACCTACACTCACTCTCTGTTTTCTATGAACTAGCCAGTTTTTGATCCATAAAAGGACTTGTCCTTCTATCCCATGATTTTTGAGCTTACTTAGGAGCCTTTGATGAGGAACTTTATCAAAAGCTTTCTGGAAGTCAAGGTAAATAATATCTATTGGATCCCCCTTGTCCACATGTTTGTTCACCCCCTCAAAGAACACTAACAGGTTAGTGAGACAAGATCTTCCCTTACAGAAACCGTGCTGAGTCTGCCTCAATAGGTTTTGTTCATCTATGTGCCTACTAATTCTTTCCTTAATAATGGTTTCCACCAATTTACCCGGTATCGACGTCAGACTGACTGGCCTGTAATTTCCCGGATCTCCTCTGGAACCCTTTTTAAAGATGGGAGTGACATTAGCTACCTTCCAATCCTCAGGAATGGAGGCAGATTTTAAGGAAAGATTACATATCTTTGTCAGGAGATCTACAAGTTCACATTTGAGTTCTTTCAGAACTCTCGGATGTATGCCATCTGGGCCTGGTGATTTTTCAGTTTTTAAGTTGTCTATCAGTTTTAGGACCTCCTCTCTCATCACCTCAATCTGACTCAGGTCTTCCAACACCCCTCCTGAAATCAGTGGTTCTGGAGTGGGCAAGCACTTCTCATCTTCCACAGTGAAGACGGAGGCAAAAAATGCATTTAGCTTCTCAGCCATTTCCCTATCATCCTTCAATACTCCTTTTACCCCTTGGTCGTCCAAGGGCCCCACTGCCTCCCTGGCTGGTTTCCTGTTTCTAATGTATTTGAAGAAAGTTTTATTGTTGGTTTTTACGTTTTTTGCTATATGCTCCTCATATTCCCTTTTTGCCTGCCTGACCTCAGACTTGCATTTTATTTGCCATAGCCTGTGTTCCGTTTTATCAGCCTCACTGTGACTAGCTTTCCACTGCTTAAAGGAATTCTTTTTACTTTTTACAGCCTCCATTACTCTGTTTGTTAACCATGCAGGCTTTTTCCTATACCTGTTTGTGCCTTTCCTAACCTGCGGAATATATATTTTTTGAGCTTCTAGGATCGTAGTTTTAAATAGATCCCAAGCTTCCCCAATTGTTTTGACCCTTTCTACTTTTCCTTTCAGTTTCCTCCCCACGTGTCCCCTCATATCAGAGAAATTACCCCTTTTAAAGTTAAAAATGGTTGTGTGAGTCTTTTTGGCCAATTCTCTATTTGTACAAATGATGAACTCAACAACATTATGATCACTGTTTCCAAGCGGTGCAATCACTTTTACATCTCTCACCAGGTCTTGAGTGTTACTTAGGACCAAATCAAGGATCGCCTCTCCCCTGGTAGGTTCCGTGACCATCTGCTCCATAGCACAGTCATTTAGAGTGTCTAGAAACTCAATCTCTTTTTCCCGACTAGAACACATATTGACCCAATCAATGTGTGGGTAGTTAAAATCACCTATTATTACACAGTGTTTTTGTCTAGTTGCTATCTTTAAGGCATTCATCATTTTATAATCCTCCTCTATCTTTTGATCTGGTGGGCGATAACAAACTCCCAGTGTTAAGTTTCCTTTTGGCCCCCCTATTTCAACCCATAGAACTTCCAGAAGCGAATCCAATTCACTTAGCCTCTCAATCTTTCTAGACTTTATACCCTCTCTGACATACAGAGCTACCCCACCTCCAACCCTTCCCCCCCTATCCTTCCGATATAATATATAACCGGGAATCACTGTGTCCCACTGATTTTCCTCATCCCACCAAGTTTCAGAAATACCCACAATGTCTATTTTTCCCTCCGACACCAAGCACTCCAACTCCCCGATTTTACCTCGGACACTTCTAGCATTTGTATAGAAACAGCTGTAATTTCCCTTACAAGTTAAGCCTGCATCCTTCCTCTTGCTATCTCGAGTCGTTGTCCGGCAGTCCATGTCACCAGCCATGGCCTCTGTGGACAATTTCAATCCACCTCCCTGTAGAAAAGCAACCGGTACCCCCTCACCTCTCTCAGATGAGCCAACCCGAACCAGAGACTTTTCATCTCCTGTCGGCTTTCCCCCAATATTCAGTTTAAAAGCTGCTCTGCCACCTTTTTGATTTTAAGTGCCAGCAGCCTGGTTCCTTCTCGGGACAAGTGGAGACCGTCTCGCCTGTACAGCTCCCTCTTGTTCCAAAAAGTATCCCAGTGCCTAACAAACCTGAACCCTTCCCCCCTACACCATCGTCTCATCCACGCATTGAGACTCCTGATCTCTGCCTGTCTCTCCGGCCCTGCGCGTGGAACAGGTAACACTTCTGAGAAGGCTACCTTGGAGGTCCTGGACCTAAGTTTCCTGCCCAGCAGCCTAAATCAGGCCTCCAAAGCGGGGGTTTACCCACCCCACCGCCCCCACTGGGCAGCCCTAGGCAGGACTAGCCACAAAATGGCTGCCACGGCTTACCTTCCGTCACACAGCGAAGACGCCTGTCCTGTGGTGGCAGCAGCTGCCAAAGTGGAATTTAAAAACAAAACAAAACAAAGTGCACAGCCAATCAGAAGCCTTACTGGAGAAGAGCCCCGCCTGGCCCCGCCCACTTGCTAAAAACACTTGGTGGGCGCCAGGAAAGATGTTGGCAAGCAGGGGGGTCACCATCAGTCGACTTGATAGCCCCCCAAAAGTGTGCTGGCTCTGGCCATTTGCCACAAACACAGTATACTTAAGTTAGATACACTGTCCAAAAGCAAGCCGAGAAACAGTGCCAGGGGTCGGAATGCCAGGAGATCGGCCAGAGTTCTCTGGATCGAGGAGAGGAGGCTGGCAGCCGGGACAAGGTCCGAGATTGCACGGTTGTGTCCGCACCGAGGCAGATGAGCGTGGCTGCTTATAACCAGATCCTCCCTTCCCTGGGAGGCAACCTGCAAAGACTCACAGCCCCTCATATTGCCTTGGCAACAGCTGAAGTCTGGCACTCCTCCTCCTCTCCCACACATCCAGACGCTGGCGTGCCCTGCGTCTGGGACATTGGGGTGAGCTAGGTGGGGACTTTGGCCTCGGGGTGTCTCCAACTGGGGGTGCTGGGCCAGGCCTTCGGCCAGGCTCTTCCTCTGACTGCACCTCAGTCTCTTTGCCTTGCTGCCCCTCCTGCGCAGCTGCTTCCCCTCAGGTGCTGGCAAAGGTTCCTCTTCTGGGCTGACAGAAGGTGGCTGGGTTGCTCCCTGCCTCTTCCTCAGCCTCAGCTGAGCCAGGACCCATGACAAAAGCACTGAACAAAGCAGAGTTTACACCCTTCTGAGACCATTGACCTCAATGGCCTTAGAAGGGTGTAATGTTACTTAGGCCAGCACCTTTCTGCATTTTCTGTTTTCGGCACCAATATTTCCATGGAGCTCCACACCCCCATGACTGTTTCTCGTTTCCTCTTGGTTTCAGTAATGGGTGGGCTGGCTGAATCGGACCAAGCTGGCCTTCTTCAGGGTCACCGTGATGATGTACTAATAATAGTGATAATTATAATAACTATTTTACAGTACCCTCAATGCTTTTTAGATGGTTTAACAGAGGAAGGTAACCTATTGCATTTTATATTTGCAATCTGACATCTGCAGCCCACCAGACTGCCAAAGAGTCCCCCGGTTCTGCCAAAAGAATGGTTAAGTCTTTCTTCGTTCCCCATACACAGCCCACAATTAGAACAAATGGCCTTAGCCACACTGTAAACGAGAATTTATGATTTGATGACAATTAGCAATTTACGGGAAACAACAGATGCACTCACAATGAAGATCTATATTCATGGGCTTCTCTTTTTTTCTTTTTTGCTTGTTTCTTTTCATCTTGCAAAGTACTTCTTACTGATGGGATAAATGCCTCGTAATGATCCCTCAGCTAGTTGGAAATGTGGTTTCAGGAATTTATAAGGCACTTCTGCCTCAGCACGGTCCAAGGATGGTATTATTTCATTCGCAGTCTAGCACCAAAATGAAGAGGGGGGGGGAAGTGTGATGTGGGGTGTGTGCGTGGGTGGGTGTGTGCAGCGTTCGCAGGCCTTGCCTTCTCTGTGTGCAAGGAATGTGTGCTGCCATAAAAAGAACATCCATCCCAAAGCAGAAGGCTAAAACCATCCTGCATTTTGATGACCTGCCCCCCCATTTTTTTTTACAGGGAAAGTGATCAGCTTTAAGCAGCAAACCCTCACTTTGTAGACCCAGAATGGAAGGAGGGCTGTGGCTCAGTGGCAGAGCATCTGCTTGGCATGCAGAAGATCCCAGGTTCGATACCTGCCAGCTCCAGTGAAAAGGATCAGGTGGTAGGTGATGTGAAGAAAGAGAAGAAGAAAAAGAAGAGATTGGATTTCTACCCTGCCCTTCACTCAGAGTCTCAGAAGGGCTTAAAATCTCCTTCCCCTCCCCACAGCAGACACCTTGTAAGGTAGGTGGGGCTGAGGGAGCTATTTTGAGGACTGCTCTTGAGAGAACAGCTCTGAAAGAACTATGGCTTGCCCAAGGTCATCCAGCAGCTGCAAGTGGAGGAGTGGGGAATCAAACCCAGTTCTCCCAGATTAGAGTCTGCGCATTTAACCACAACACCAAACTGGCTCTGTAGCTCCAGAGGGCCACTTCCAGGAGGAGTAGCAAGGATCTGATTCAGACCAAGAGTCTGATTCAGTGTAGCGCAGCTTGATGCATTTGTGTGGCTCTTCCCCCTCTACCTCTCTCCTTTTGGACTGGGACTGCCAGGCAGGCTCTGCTATTTAGCCCTGTCCTTGCGTCAGCATCACAGACCAGATTGTCTGCCTTTGCCCCATTGTTAGAAAGCAATCTGCTAGTACTCTATTAGTCCAACCTGAGAAACTAGCACTGAGCTCTGAAGAGCCATAAGAACATAAGAGAAGCCAATGTTGGATCAGGCCAATGGCTCATCCAGTCCAACATTCTGTCACACAGTGAATAAAAACACCAGGTGCCATTAGGAGGTCCAGCAGTGGGGCCAGGACACTAGAAGCCCTCCCACTGTTGCCCCCCAAGCACCAAGAATACAGAGCATCACTTGCCCCAGACTGAGAGTTCCTATCTATACCTTGTGGCTAATAGCCACTGATAGACCTCTGCTCCATATATTTATCTAATTCCCTCTCGAAGCCGTCCATGCTTGTAGCCACCACCACCTCCTGTGGCAGTGAACTCCAAGTATTAATCACTCTTTGGGTGAAGAAGTACTTCCTTTTATCTGTTCTAACCCGACTGGTCAGCAATTTCATGGAGTGCCCATGAGTTCTTGTCTTGTGAGAAAGGGGGAAAAGTTCTTCTTTCTCTACCTGCTGTATCCCATACATAATCTTGCAAACCTTGATCATATCACCCCTCAGTCATCGTTTCTCCAAACTAAAGAGCCCCTAGCGCTTTCATTTTTCTTCATAGGGCAGTGTTATGCCAGCTTTCATCCATTACTCGAGGAGGTTGTGGCATTTTGAAGCAAGCACTTTGGGATGAAACGGCTTTTCTGGATCCATATTGGTTGGACTCCAGTTTCAGCTCAAACCCCGTTGGTGGCGCTGAGCAATGACCTGTACTGGGGACACAGAGGGAATGTGCTTTTTCTGGATTAGTTGATTGCTATCAGTACTATCAATATGAGTGATTAAAATGTGGAATTTGCTGCCAAGGGTTGTAGCAATAGTCACAACCATAGACAGCTTTAAAAGGGGATTAGAGAGATTCAAGGAGGAGAGGCCTATCAGTGGCTATTAGCCATGGTGTTTAAAGGGAACCTCCATATTTAAAGAAGAAGAAGAGTTGGTTTTTATACCCCGCTTTTACTATTCGAAGGAGTCTCAGAGTGCCTTATAATCTCCTCCCCTTCCTCTCCCCACAACACCCTGTGAGGCAGGTGGGGCTGAGAGAGCTCTGAGAGAACTGTGACTGGCCCAAGGTCACCCAGCTGGCTGCATGTGGAGGAGTGGGGAATCAATCCCAGTTCTGCAGATTAGAGTCTGCCACTATGCCAAAAAAATGGTAGACCTCTGATTACCACTGCCAGCAGGCAACATCAGCGGAAGGCCTTGACCAGTTTGGTGTAAAGAAGAAGGAGGAGGAGGATGATATTGGATTTATACCCCACCTTTCACTCTGAGTCTCAAAGCGGCTTACAAACTCCTTTCCCTTCCCCTCCCCACAACAGACACCCTGTGAGGTAGGTGGGGCTGAGAGAGCTTTTTCAAGAACTGCTACATTGAGTCAGTTTCCTGATACCACTGTGCCCGTTATATTTTTTAATCTATTACTACAGCTGTTCTCTACATGACACGGACCATTTGTCCAGTTGTCTAGCACAGTGGTCCTCAAAATGGTGCCCGTGGGCATCCTGGTGCCAACCGACACCTTTTCTGACTCCTGTCAAGTGTTTTTAGGAAGTGGATGGGGCAGGTAGGGTTTTTGCCCTGCAAGGTTTCTGAGTGACTACTGGAGATTGGGTTGGCTGTGCAACCAAATGTTGCTTTGGCAGCAGCTGCCGCCACAGCAAGAGGTCCTGCACTGTGTTACTGAAGTTAAGCAGAGAGCCAGTTTGGTGTAGAGGTTAAGTGTGCGGACTCTAATCTTGGAGAACTGGGTTTGATTCCCCACTCCTCCACTTACAGCTGTTGGATGACCTTGGGCAAGCCGTAGTTCTGACAAGAGCTGTCCTTGAAAGGGCAGTCCTCGAAAGAGCTCTCTCAGCCCCACCTACCTCACAGGGTGTCTGTTGTGGGGAGCGGAAGGGATAAGAGTTTGTAAGCCACTCTGAGACTACGAGTAAAGGGTGGGATATAAATCCAATCTATAATAATATTATTAATAATAATAATAATAATAATGATAATGATAATGATAATGATAATGATAATAATAATAATTTTGTAGCCAGCTCTGCCTCCTGGAGCAGCCATTTTGTGGCAGCCATTTTGTTGCCACATCCACTATGCCATGTCAGAATTCCAAATGTTGCCCACAGGCTAAAAAAGCTCAAGTAATTTATTGTCTTTATCCATTGGCCGTTACAAAATACAAAATACAGCAGAGCATTCATAAAACGTTAAAACGTTAAAATACAACCTTAGTGACCGGGTTAAAACTAACTACGGGTCTGTGGTAAAAAAATAAAAATAAAACAGGTTTGATCACCATCAAGTAGCCTGCCCCTTAGATCTAGGCTTAGATGCTGTTAAAGCAAACAGGGAAACTCTATGGGATAGAGGCTAAAAAAGGTTGTGGACACCTGGTCTTTCCGGTCTCAGAAACCAAGCCACGACTCCAGTGTTGGTTTTGTCATCAGTTTCAGAAGATAAAGACCTGATGCTCTGCACCACACAATAGGTCCTGTCAGGGGTCATTTCGTAGAAAAAGAAGTGCAGGAGCTCATTAGCATAACTCATTAGCATAACCTATTTGCATATGCCACACCCCCTGACATCACCGGAAGTATGTCAGAAGGCAACACCCACCGCTCAGGCTCCACTGGACTGTTTTGGATTGCTAGTTATTGGGGGGGGGGGGACGTGCAGACCTGTCCTCGCAGAGGAGGGAGACATTGTACCTGAATGAAACTTGGTCTTAAAGGTGCAGCTGGACTGTTTTGGACCGGGGGGGTTGGGGGGGAGCCCTACAACTTACCTGGCTGCTTCTTGCTCTGACTGAGGGCTGCTGGGAGCAGGGGGGGGGACTTGTTGCATGTGCCCGCCCCCCTGGGCTCTCTACTGCCAGAGCTCTGCTCCTGTGTGCTCCTGTAGGAAATGACCCCTGGGTCCTGTGCACCGCAATGGCTGAGGCCCCCGTACAGCGACTGCAAGCCCTTCGATAACAGGGGCAACGCCCAACAGTGCTGATCATCCTTTTCTTCAGGACAAGCCAGCTCTATTCAGTCTCAAACAGGTAGGAGCTCATTAATGGAAATCATTTTGCTCAAAGTACCTCATCAATTGCATGCTGACATAATTGCAAATTAAAGGTGGAAACATGATTCAGGCCTCAATAACGGAGAAATGATGAGATGATCATTCAAATCACTTTCGCCTCTGCTCTTCCTTTTTTCATGCACGAGCCTTACCTTCATCATGAAGCGGTTGGAATTGACATCAAATGTTCTTTCTCTTGCTGTCTGATTCCAGAGTCGCCTGGGCTTGAATCAGGACTTTCAGAGGCAGAGAATTAGTGACTGTGGACTGCGTATGCTCAGAGACGATGGCGTTTCATATGTAAAAGCAGGGGTCATTTCCTGCAGGAGCGCACAGGAGCGAAGCCAGAGGGCGGACACATGCAACAAGCCCCACCCCCTACTCCCAGCAGCCCTCAGTTGGGCCATGAGGAGCAAGAAGCAGCCAGGTAAGTTGCAAGAACACACACACCCCCAGCCAGCCTTCAGGCATTTTATTTTATTTATTTTATTTATTCCTTCAATTTCTATCCCGCTCACCCCCTAGGGGCTCTGAGCGGCTTACAATTCCGATTTAACCAATCTAATCTCGGGCCACATATGTAGGGGAGGTGAGAAGCCTACCAGGCACCCTTATCCTGTTGTAGCAGATCTCCTTTATTTTGCGAGGGGACAGTCTGGTGGCGACCCT
>NW_015167303.1:0-3055 GCF_001447785.1 Gekko japonicus
GAAGCCTAATCCTGACAGGCGGGCCTTTCCATCAGGAGTTAAACAGGAACCTTTTCTTCTTCGACTGAAGGAAGGCAGCCCTGAACCACCAGCAGGACGAGCCAGGATTCCAAGGGCAAACCAAGAACCTAATATAGCAAGTTGCCATTCTGGTCTTAGTGACACGGACTGTTCCTCAACATCACCCACCTTGTCCTTCTGAAGGGGTGTAACACCTTGACCACTGGCCAAGTCAGTCTCTCTCTGCCGGGCCCTGATGATTAATAACTGAGTCGCCTTGTCTTTGCAGAACACAAAACAAAACCAATGTGGCAGTTTATTAAAAGCTCCTGCAATGATTTATTTTTACATGCATTTCTTGTCAGCAAGCCAAGGGAAGAGTTCACCCCGAAGCAAAAGACAGGACACTTTTCTATTAACCTTGCAAAAGCTTCGGAATTAGCTGGTATTTATTTTTTTAAAGGGGGTGGTGGTGAAGCAGCAGCAGCGGGCACTTGTGACATCTGAAACATTAATTCCCGTCTTCCAAATTACTCAGAAAAACATAAATTCTTATGATCCTTGGTTCACTGGGACACTCCGTGATGTTTTTAGCCCCTTGCGATCAAAAGCAAGCCCAAGAAAAGATTAACCATTCCTTTGCACATCACCTGACAGTGGTATTAATACCCACGTTGGAAATAAATACATTCAATAAAATGTGCAAAGTTGTTAACTTTATTTTGCGAAGACACAACAAATGCATTTCCTGAGAGATGTATCTGTGTGGCACAGCGGGCAGAATCAACACTCCTCAGAATTCCCTCAGTGGGGGGAAAAAAACCCACCCCATAGTTTATGGAATGGCTCCTAGATGAACACCTAATTCTGACCATGATGGTAAACTTGCATCTAGGCTGTATCACTTTACTAGAAGTGCACCCCACAACCGAATGTTCGTCCATATACAAGTCCTTTCCACAAAGGGGAATTCCAAAAACAACATCCGTGACAAAAATAACGAAGAGTCAATAAAGATAAGTCGCAAAAACGTTAGTGTAGTAATTTCTGTAGAAAATTTTCTTCTTTTATTGCTCACACGCTAACAAATACTGCACAATGAACAATTCGTTTCACAATATTTGCTTTATCTGAGCATGTAGCAATCCCAGTTCTTATTAATTACTACTTATCAACTCTTGAAGGAAACATTCCATGTTGACTCTCCAATAACAGAACCCAAGGTCTTCACAATGTATTAGCTGGATTCTCAAAGCCAAATATAAAGTCTCCAGGGCTGGTAGCAATTAGCAGTGGAGACTTTATATTTGGCTTTGATAATCCAGCTAATACATTGCGAAGACCTTGGGTTCTGTTATTGGAGAGTCAACATGGAATGTTTCCTTCAAGAGTTGATAAGTAGTAATTAATAAGAACTGGGATTGCTACATGCTCAGATAAAGCAAATATTGTGAAACGAATTGTTCATTGTGCAGTATTTGTTAGCGTGTGAGCAATAAAAGAAGAAAATTTTCTACAGAAATTACTACACTAACGTTTTTGCGACTTATCTTTATTGACTCTTCGTTATTTTTGTCACGGATGTTGTTTTTGGAATTCCCCTTTGTGGAAAGGACTTGTATATGGACGAACATTCGGTTGTGGGGTGCACTTCTAGTAAAGTGATACAGCCTAGATGCAAGTTTACCATCATGGTCAGAATTAGGTGTTCATCTAGGAGCCATTCCATAAACTATGGGGTGGGTTTTTTTCCCCCCACTGAGGGAATTCTGAGGAGTGTTGATTCTGCCCGCTGTGCCACACAGATACATCTCTCAGGAAATGCATTTGTTGTGTCTTCGCAAAATAAAGTTAACAACTTTGCACATTTTATTGAATGTATTTATTTCCAACGTGGGTATTAATACCACTGTCAGGTGATGTGCAAAGGAATGGTTAATCTTTTCTTGGGCTTGCTTTTGATCGCAAGGGGCTAAAAACATCACGGAGTGTCCCAGTGAACCAAGGATCATAAGAATTTATGTTTTTCTGAGTAATTTGGAAGACGGGAATTAATGTTTCAGATGTCACAAGTGCCCGCTGCTGCTGCTTCACCACCACCCCCTTTAAAAAAATAAATACCAGCTAATTCCGAAGCTTTTGCAAGGTTAATAGAAAAGTGTCCTGTCTTTTGCTTCGGGGTGAACTCTTCCCTTGGCTGGCTGACAAGAAATGCATGTAAAAATAAATCATTGCAGGAGCTTTTAATAAACTGCCACATTGGTTTTGTTTTGTGTTCTGCAAAGACAAGGCGACTCAGTTATTAATCATCAGGGCCCGGCAGAGAGAGACTGACTTGGCCAGTGGTCAAGGTGTTACACCCCTTCAGAAGGACAAGGTGGGTGATGTTGAGGAACAGTCCGTGTCACTAAGACCAGAATGGCAACTTGCTATATTAGGTTCTTGGTTTGCCCTTGGAATCCTGGCTCGTCCTGCTGGTGGTTCAGGGCTGCCTTCCTTCAGTCGAAGAAGAAAAGGTTCCTGTTTAACTCCTGATGGAAAGGCCCGCCTGTCAGGATTAGGCTTCGGGCTTCCGCAGTGTTCGAGCTTCAGAGTCTTTAGACTCCATCTCGCTGCCCCGCTGAGTGACCCTGGGCGAAATGGTGCCACGTACAGTGCTTATTGTTCTGTAACTGGTGTATTATATGAATGCTAATTTCTGGCAAATTGCATGCTCAGTCAATCAGATGGCCTACTTATGTGGCAGTCTCTGGGATTTTAACGTGTTACAAAAATTAAGATGCTGGATACCAACTGTTTTATCAATAAACTGACATCAGCGTGTTCGCTTTCTGTTCCTGTAGTTCAGCACTCTTGGGCCTCTTTCTGATCTCTGTGTTATGAAATGCTCTGTCCGCTGGAGGAGTGAAACGGAACCCACACTCTGCATAATGCATGAAAGGAATGCTCGGGGAGCATTCCAGTGTTCCAGTGTTCGGCGGCAGTAGAACTATACATAAGTGAAAGGGAGGCGATGATGTATTTCATACAAAGGGGTTGTGTGTGTGTGTGTGTG
>NW_015167303.1:7328-11348 GCF_001447785.1 Gekko japonicus
CCAGTGGTCCATCTAGTCCAACATCCCATCTCACCAGTTCCTCTGGAGGGCCAACAACAGGGCACAGAGGCCGAGGCCTTCCCCTGATGTTGCCTCCTGGCTCTGGGGTTCAGAGGATTTGTGCCTCTGCGAATTATGGAGGTTCCCCTCAGCCACCATGGTTAGTAGCCATTGACAGACTTCTCCTCCAAGAATCTATCAAATCCTCCTTTCAAGCTGTTTATTCCTGTGGCCACCACTACGTCCTCTGGCAGCAAATTCCACATTTGAATCACTTGCTGTATAAAGAAATATTTCCTTTTTTCCGACCTGAACTTGGTGCCAATCGGATTCATTGGATGACCTTGAGTTCTAGCCTCTGGGGAGAAGAAGAAGAAATATATATCTCTGTCCCCTCTCTCCACCCCCATGCATAGTATTTCACACAACTTCTCAGGGAAGAGGTTTACGGCCAACGGTAGCCAAGACATATCCTACGCTCGCTCCCAAAGAAAACCCAAAAGCCCGTAAGGCAACAGCATCCGAAGATACAAAACCTACTTCTCCAGGATTTAACAAGGCAACTCTCATTGGCATTGTTAGTCACCTGCTATTTAAAGGTCTGGAGATGAGTAACAAAGCACAGGCTCTAGTTTGAAATCACAACTCAAAGTGACCGGACTTCAGGGGTGAGAAAGCGTCAGAAGTTAAAGTTGTGAGCCGACACGCCCCGGCCCTGTGGGGGCTGACAGTTGCACAACTGAACAAACAGTCTACATCTGCTGTTCTAAGAATCTTACCTTCTAAAAAAAATGCCTGTCTTTATAATTAAGCCTGTGAAAACATAACATTACTAACAATGGTTTGCCCGAGGTTATAACATGACATGCAAAGAGCCCTGTTCTACTCTTTTGCAACTCAGCCACGAACGGTAGATTTCGATACCCCAGTGAAACGGGTCGTCGCAGCAGAGAAATCACCATGCAGCTTCCACACATACCAATCATCCAATTTTGGGTCATGACTCACAGGTTGAAAAGCCATAATATACAGTAAGAGAATACCGAAGACAGATAACCACTTTCCCCCGAAATGGGCTCTAGCCCCCACAACGGCCGCCTGCACCGTGTTTCCATCACTGCTATAATTAAGAAACATTGAGGGCCACGGCCAGACGCGCGTTCTGAAATGTGGAAGTGAACACAGCCTCTGGAACCCATAACAGAATTTTTATACAGAATAATTTGTTAGCTTATCTTCATACGTAGAGTTTCACTGAGGTATTCGCTTCATCTCTTAGATCCATGACTGGCGCTGGATGACTAGGGAGGATATTCTGTACTGCATCGTTTTTAGGTGTAATCTGCTTTGAGTGGCAGCAACAAAGGGAGACAATCTAGTGAAGTGCATAAGTAACTAAATAAAGGGTTTGTGCTGGCTCTGGCCAGTCGCCACAAACACAATATACTCAAGCTAGGTGCAAACCAAGCCGAGAGACAGGTCCAGGGGTCGGAATGCCGGGAGAGCAATCAGAGTTCTCAGGAGCGAGGAACAGAGGCTGGCAGCCGGAACAAGGTCCAAGATTGCACGGTTGCTTCCGCACCGACGCAGGTGAACTTGGCTGCTTATAACCAGATCCTCCCTTCCCTGGGAGGCGACCTGCAAAGACTCATGGCTCCTCACGTTGCCTTTGCAACAGCTGCAGTCTGGCACTCTTCCATCTCTCCTGCACCTCCAGACGCCGGCGTGTCCAGGTGAGCTGGGTGGGGACTCTGGCCTTGAGGTGTCTCCAACTGGGGGTGCTGGGCCACGCTCTGGACCAGACTCTGCCTCCGCCTGCACCTCAGGCTCTTTGCCTTGCTGCCCCTCCTGTGCAGACGCTGGAGCCTCTTCTCCCTCAGGTCCTGGCAAAGGCTCCTCTTCGGGGCTGACTAAATTTACCGGCTAAATCTCAGGAGAAACGTCCTAATTGTGAGAGTGGTTGAGCAGTGGAACAGTCTGCCTCGGGAGGTGGTGGATGCTCCTTCGCTGGACGTTTTCAAGTGGAGGCTGGACGACCATCTTTCGGGTGTGTTGTAGGGCTATCTTTCGGCTATGCTCCTGCAGGGTGCAGGGGGCTGGACTAGATGATCTGCAAGATCCCTTCCAACTCTAACGCTCTATGATTCTATGACTCTGGAGGAGGCTGGGTGGCTCCATGCCTCTTCCTCGTCTGAGGAATAGTCTGCCTCAACTGAGCCAGGACCCATGACAGGGGTCCACAAGGCAATGACTGAGCTCACCTTGGGCTTTCTTTCATTTTCTGCTTCATACCTCATGACCCTTTTTGTGAATGGTGCACAACTCATAAAGCCCAACACGTTTATTTTCTGGGCAGATGATGTGTGTCCACTCAAGTATGCAAGGCTGTGTGTGTGTGTGTGATCTGTACATTCGCTTACAGAGGACTGGATCCAGACTGAGTTTCCAGTTGTCAGAGTGGAACTTTCCTGCCCATCCCGTCCCACTGATCTCTACAAAACAATGCTCCGGGGGGGGGGGCGGTGCAGGAAAGGGCCCTCAAGTCGCAGCTGACATATGGCGACCCCCTCATGGGGTCTGAGGGGGTGGGCCACGGCCTGCCTCTGCTTAGCGACCCTGGAATTCCTGGGTGGCCTCCAGTGTTCCCTCTAAGCTGACTTAATGTGAGCTGGATCACAGTTTTTTAGCCTGCGGCTCATGCATTTTAGTCTTAGCTCAGGAAGGATGGGGCTCCAGAGCAAATTATTTATGCAGGAGCCAAATCGCTCGCTCATGACTTTAATGCCAGGAGCTCACAAAGTAGAATTTTTGCTCACAGGACTCCACAGCTTAGAGGGAGCATTGGTGGCCTTCCATCCAAGAGAGCCAGTTTGGTGTCGTGGTTAAGTGCGCGGACTCTAATCCGGGTTTGATCCCCCACTCCTCCTCCACTTGCACCTGGCTGGATGACCTTGGCCAAGCCATAGTTCTGGTAAGAGCTGTCCTTGAAAAAGGGCCGTTTCTTGTCAGAGCTCTCTCAGCCCCACCTACCTCACAGGGGGTGTCTGTCTGTGGTGGGGAGGGGAAGGGAAAGGAGTTTGTAAGCTGCCCTGAGACTCCTCTGGGTAGTGAAGGGGGGGGTATAAACCGAATCTCTTCTTCTTCTTCTCTTCTTCTAACCAGGGCAGACCCTGTTTAGCTCCTGAGACCTGATGAGACGGGGCTAGGCCTGGGCCACCCAGGTCAGGTTACCGGGGGGGGGGGTAGGAGGTCCGAAGGAAGGACAGTACAGGGTTTACAGCAGGGAGGGGGAATCGCTGGAAATCACCAGTTCACCCTGGATCCAACGTGTGCTTTCATTCTCTTCCATTATTGTTCGGAAATGACTCAGTCTTGCCAATAAAACTGCAGATTAAAAAAAAAATGACAAATCAACTATTTCACAATGTGCCCACTGACAAAAGCTGAAACTATTTACAGACAGCAAGTCTATTAGTTGGCTGATTCCAAACGCAACCTAATCGCTCCGCTTCAGAGTCACTGGTGTCCACTTGATTTGCCACCAGCCAACATTTGCGTACAGCCTCAACTAATTAAGTTAGCCTGAAGTCTGGTGACGAAGCATGAGCACTTCCAGTCCTCAATTAATAAAGGGCTGAGCCTGAAGATTAATCATTATTGTTCTCAGTTAGCAGTAAGGCCTGCCAAGTGCCACAAAGGCCAGGAACAAGAAACATGACAATTAGGCAGATGAACGCCGCTGGAGCCATGCAAGATGGCCCGCCAATTTCAACTCGATCAGCCGAGAAATTGCAATGTTAAACTGTTACCCCTCACCAAGATGAGATAAATTTTCTCTAGCAGCGATGAGGAGCAGTGCTTTGTTGGGAACCCAGAAGCAGCCTTAAACCTTCTTTCACCCTTGATGGAGTTGATCAAGCAAGAATTTTTATTCACTAGTTCCAAGAGTAATGCAAAGTGTTAGTGGGCCAGGTGCCCCTGAGAGCCCAGCTCCAGTGCCTTGGCGAGACAGCTCGTAAC
>NW_015167304.1:0-3302 GCF_001447785.1 Gekko japonicus
TTAACCACTTGAGCCACCGCAGCCACCTCTGTAGCCAACACTAAAATAATAGTAATAGAAAAAAGGAACAGCCAACAAAAGAAGAAGTCCAAGGAATGGCAAATGACTGGCAAATCTCACAAATGCGTGACATCGCTTTATACCACAGGGGCGTCTGGCCTAGCGCTTTGCTTTGCGGATGGTCTCTAAAATGGCTCAGGCAAAGAGCATTTCCAGCGAGACATATTTGCGTATCCCCTATCCAAATTTTACATCGGTTCCCGCTCCACCAACGTGCACCCCAACAACTTTGGTTGCGGCGCAAGTTTGCGGGGTGACCTTGAACCAGACACACACTCACAGGGTTGTCGTGAAGATCAGATGGAGGACAGGAGAGGGATGGAAACCGCTTCGGGGAGAAAGGCGGGGTAGAGATGACGTAAGCCTATACATTAATAACTTTAATAGTTTCACGCAGGCCACAGTTTTTCCGGGCACAGAATTGGCACAACCTCAGCAGACTGTTTTTACATCTTATAACAAACAAGCGGAAGCTGTTGTGTACTTGCTACCTTAAGTGTTTGGGAATCTTTCATGTTAGCAGAAAGGTACTGACATTACTGACGTAGAATAGGCAGACTTAAGACCGCAATGTCACTTGTAAAGCAAAACATATTGTTATATGTGGTTATATGTGGTTATATGTGTTACCTGCTAGAATGATTCCAGTACAGAATACACCACGTCGTTTTTACACGGTGTTGCACTGTGTTTACTCGAGTGTTACCCACCGTGTTCCCAGTTTGTGTTTCCTGGTACTTAACTGGATCATGGGCTCTTCTAGGCCAGAACTGTCTGCATTGACCAGCATCTCCTGTCCAGGGCAAAGAAACCTCTTTCCCCCGCACTCGCGACCTGAGCTTGTTCTAGCTGGAGATGCCAGAGTTAAAGAGATACATACAAGGGAAGGTGCTCTGCCGCTGATCCAAGCACCATCCCCCCAAGTCACAAAGCAGGCAAGTGACTGTCGCTTCCACACAAGAAAACAGCCTGCACAACAGTGTGTGGAAGCTGGCTTGCGAACAATCCTTGGGGCCGCCACCAAGTCCCAGGATTCCTCGCCTTGACAGCGCAAGCCTCACCTGTGCACAGCACTGAGCACTGTGTGTGTCCGGAGGGCGTTCTGCCCTCCCCGCTGGAAGTGCTTGTGCCTGGGGCTGTGAAGGCCATGACCCCTAACGCCTTGAGTTCTACACTTCCCCGTCTCCAGGTAGAGGGTGCCAGCCACCACACCTTTTGGCAGGCTACAGTTTGTTCAGGCTCCTCTTTGCTTGCCAGGAGGATCAAGAGTCCGCACGGGGCAACCCCAGGGAACTCAGTTTACACCTTGGTAACACAACTCGCCCAGGAGCAACCGAGCAACCAGGGATTGCCTGCCTTCCAGCAGCAACAAGGAATCTAGAAACTCTGTGTCCAAATAGCTCTGGCTTCGTTTCCCCATGCCGAGAACTGCCAGGAGCTGAGACCAGGCCCAGAGGCAGTAGCAACAGAGAGGCCACACTCTGTCCGTGGGCATCCGAGAGCTTCCCTTTCACTCCCCATACTAAGGAGGGAACAGTTTGACAAGCAGTGAATGGTACGTGGAGGACAGGCCCAGGACGGCTTGTACTCTTCTGTGCTATAAAGGCAGAACAGAAGCCACAGCCGGGCAGCGAGACCGCAAAAGGAACAGGCGGCTACCAGATCCTATCGAAGCATGCCCCACAAAGGAACCTGCTGTCGCTGCTGCTGGTGCCTCCATAACAGGGCAAGCTCTGCCACCCGCTCAGCCCGTCTCCCTGCCTGAAAGGGGGCTTCAATCCCATGCCCCCCCAAGATTTTCATTTTCTTCCTGGGAGAAAAAGAAATAAGGATTAAACAGCCCCCAGCACCACTGGCTTCAAAAAATGTTTACTTCTCTGCCTGGATGTAGGACGCTCAATGGATCCCCAGGCCAGCAAATACACTTTTTAAAAAGCTAATTTCCTCCTTGAGGCCATGCGAGTTCGGAAAGGTCGTGACAAGACACCTTCACTAACGTAGGGTGGCTTGAAATCTTCCTTCCATGCTTAGCTGGGATAGAACAATACTACTCAAGACCTGTAGGTTAGAGGAGTGGGTAGGCAGAGAGAGAGAGAGAAGCTCACCAAGTGGACCGGGACCAGACACTCTCTCAGCCTAACTGACCCCACAAAATGGTCATATAACTAAGCAGAGGCTCTTTGGAAAGAAGCCTGGGAAACCAGCCTTAACCAAGCCTCCACCCCCCACCCACCCCAACAAGCTGGAAGATGCGCCTGCTTGTTAAAAATGTCATCGGCTTGCACCGGTGGCCACAGCATGTCTCCATCTAAGCTGTTCTGAACATCACGTTCAGCACTGGCTCTCAGATTGCTAAAACCAGCCCTTGTGTGAGTAGGATGTGCGGCAGGCGAGGGGAGGGGGGGCTCAGAGAACAACTACACTGGCTGGCTGAGTTTAGGTGGGGGCAGAACCCCGGCCTGGATAGCTCAGGCTAGCCCGATCTCATCAGATCTCGGAAGCTAAGCAGGGTTGGCCCTGGCTACTCTCTGGATGGGAAACCCAGGGTTGTGATGTGAAGGCAGGCCATGGCCAACCACCCCTGAGCAGCTCTTGCCTTGGAAACCACACAGGGTCACCACAGGTCAGTTGTGACCTGACGACGGTTTCCACCACCATCACCGCACCCATAGCAGCAACATTTAAACAGGGTAATCCCCACATACGTGGCTTCTTTCTGGGCCACCTTGTTGGAACGGGCAGAACCTGCTGTTACCAGCCTTCAGGGCTCTTTTTGTAGAAAAAGCCCAGCAGGAACTCATTAGCATAATAGGCCACACCCAACAGCAAAACTCATTAGCCTATTAGGCCACACCCTGACCGCACCGCTCATTAGCCCATTAGGCCACACCCCCGTGTTACCAGAAGTGTGGTCATCCAGCCACACCCACCTTTCCCTTCTTATTCTGTTTACCTTGTTTGTTGTCCAAACCCAGGGCCTTTTTTTGTAGCAGGAACTCCTTTGCATGTTAGGCCACACACCCCTAATGTAGCCAATCCTAATGAGTGTCTGCTGTTGGGTGTGGCCTGTTAGGCTAATGAGTTCCTGCTGGGCGTGGCCAACTTGGGAGCCAGCCGGAACTCCGTTCCTGTGCGTTCCTGCCCAAAAATAGCCCTGCGCACCCTTTAGATTAGGGGATGCCACAGGATCCCGTCCGATTTCTCCATGCGCGTGAAGCAGCTGCACAATGTTTCTGAAGATC
>NW_015167304.1:8976-9103 GCF_001447785.1 Gekko japonicus
AGAGAGGAAGGAGAGAAGAGCTTTCGTAGGGCAAATTGTGAACTGCTTAGTAAGACAGGTGCCCCTTTGGCTCTAGAGCGAGAAGATCTCGTTCTCAGCAAAGTAATTTTGCCCTCCAGCAAAGGGT
>NW_015167304.1:9435-11195 GCF_001447785.1 Gekko japonicus
TGGGAGGTTTACTTTCAACTGCAGCACCCACCCGGTTTCGGTTTTACCTCCAGCTCACATTAGATTGCACATCTAACCCACCTGATTAAAGGGGTCCTCCGAAATAACCCAACACCGCACTTTTGTACATTAAAGGGGGGGAAGGGCGAGAGGCTCCCGCTGTTGCTGTGGAAATAACAGAGCTAGGCTGGAGGGGGGGGGAAGGGTTAAAAGATTTTTTTTTAAAAGACACCCAACTCACCCCCTCATCAGGCACCTTTTGTCCAAAACAAACAAGACTTCACTGAGGAGAAGGGAGAAGGAGACAGCAGCACCTCCAACAGAGTTTCAAAATACCTCTGCACACCTGCTAGCCTTTAATATCTCTCCCTGGCACCTCCTCGCATGAACGTCTTTCCTCCCTGCACGCCTCATTCCCTTCTGCCTCGATCCCTCCTTCTTCTGCACTCCACCCTCTCCCCGGCCTTTCCCTCTATTTTCCCCCCCACCCTCCCCTCTAGCTCTGCTTGCTCCACTCTCTTCCTAATACTAGACCAGGAAGTGTTCTATTTTCTACCTGGAGGAGGAGGAGGCATGGGGAGGACACAAAGGAGCGGGGGCGGGGGGCCTACTAGCCTATCAAAAAGCAGCAAACGCCTATGCTAAACCAATCAGAAATCGCATCCCTATCCACCTTCGAAAATAGCATTCGATCTTGGTGTTGGAGACTGTCATCTTTGGTGAGGGCAAAGCGGCCATCTTAACTAAGGGGCGGAGAAGCCGCTCTCCAGTAAACATGCTATATAGTATAGGAAATGATACCTACCTAAATAAGACGTGCGTTGTTCAAGGCTGATGCTGCTACTATTACTATTACTATTAATAATAATAATAATGATAATGATAATAATAATAATAATAATAATAATAATAATAATAATAATAATAATAATAATAATAATAATGTTTTCTCCACAGTGATCAGGAATCGCTGGCTGTGTGGGCAAGGTCAAAGTAGGCAGAGACTTCATTCTCCCTTAAAAGCAAACGGCGGCCATCTTTAGTAAGAGAAAAGAACGTCAACTCTGGCCCCAGCTATCAAAGCGGAAATGAGGGCATGGCAGCCCTTTTTAACTCGGGTGAACTCCCAGTGGAATGAATGAGGTGGCCATCTTAAGTGAGGGAACTTGGAAGGAGACTCTCGCAACGCCTTCATGGTTTTGCGGCCGTGGTCAAAAGGTGGCTCTTTAAAGGGCCTCATAAATGTAACGAACGGAGCTAGCCATCTTTGTTATGGGCATACAGGTTTTTATTACTTGATTGGTTGTTTCTCTCCTCAGCAACTGAGTGAGCACATGATAAGGCAAACAGCCCATTTTAGCCACAGGCAAACCGGGGAGCTTTTGCTGTTTGTAATCCCAAAACATCACACGGAGTGTTTTCAGCACATGGCAACAGAGAGTTACCTGTATGTCTGTGCAATTGCTGTTTTTGAAACGTCTGCAGCACTGTTCGGTTTGCTAACCTCCATCCCCTAAACAGAGTGACACCATTCGAAACCCAGTGGCTTCAATGTACTTCGAAGCTGTCACTGTCTAATTTCGCCATCCTGATTACACTACAGGGGCACAAAGGAAGGAGCGTTTTCCCACAAGTCTGCATTCGGCTGAAGGCTAGCTTTAGGTCTGTGCGGCTGTGGGTTTCAGCTGAACTTGCCTCAAACCGCTATCCTGTGCACCCTTACTGGGGATTTGCTTCTGAGCAAGCAAACATCGCAGGGA
>NW_015167305.1:0-6476 GCF_001447785.1 Gekko japonicus
GCGGTTGATGCACAGGGCATCCATCCCACAGTGGAGAAAACGAAGGCGATCTCGGATGCTCCAGCTCCCACTTCGAAAACCGAACTTCAGGCCTTCTTAGGCGTACTAAATTTTTACCATTCATTTCTTCCGCTAAAAGCAGTGGTAGCAGAACCCCTCCATCGGCTTCTGGACAAGGGCGCCCCATGAGTCTGGGGACCGGCGCAGAAGGCGGCTTTCCAGGCGGTGAAGGAACTTCTCGTCTCAAACCCGGTCCTCGCCCATTTCAACGAGGGTTTGCCAGTCGTCTTGGTGTGCAACGCCTCACCATACGGGGTCGGGGCAGTCCTGGGGCACAGGCTGCCGGATGGCCAGGAGGTCCCCGTAGCATACTACTCCCGGACCCTGACGGCTGCTGAGCGCAATGTCGGACCCGGACCCCGCTCCTGCCCACCAGATTGCGCTCCTAGAAACGCTGCCAGACCAGCCAGTTCACATCCGGGAGGTCGCCCGGCACACCACCAAGGATCCGATCCTCTGCCGCGTCCTGGACTGGGTGAGGAAGGGGTGGCCTACGGTCGCAGCGGGACCAGAGTTCGCGGCCTTCGCCTCCCGCAAAGACGAGCTGTCGTCCCATAAAGGTTGCGTGTTGTGGGGCGGCCGGGTGGTGATTCCCTCCCCTCTCCAAGACCGGGTGCTATTGGCCCTACAAGGCACACCCGGGCGTGGTGCAGATGAAGGCCCTGGCTCGGAGTTAGTATGGTGGCCAGGCCTGGATCGGGACATTGAGGGACTGGTGAAGCAATGTCAGCCCTGCCAAGCCTCCCGGCCAGAACCGCCCAGGGCCCCCGCGAGGGCTTGGGAGTCCTCTCATAAACCTTGGTCCAGGCTACATCTGGACTTTGTGGGGCCGTTTCAGAGGCAGATTTTCTTTATATTGGTTGACGCCTACAGCAAGTGGCTGGAGGTGGTGCCGGTGTTGTCAACCTCCTCCAAGGCAGCTATTCGGGCGATGAGGCACATCTTTAGTGCCCAGAGCCTTCCGGACACGTTGGTCACGGATAACGGAACGGCCTTCACCTCGAGTGAATTTCAAGATTTCACTACTTATTGCGGAATCCACCACATCCGAGCCACCCCCTTTCACCCCGCAACAAACGGCCAAGCCGAGTGCATAGTGCGCACCACCAAGGAGGTGCTCCGCCGATTCGAGAGCCGCGACTGGGATTACAAATTGGCAACATTCCTCTTCGGCCAAAGGACCACGCCCCACACGGCGATGGGCCACAGCGCCACCGAGCTTCTGATGGGCCGTCGTCTAACCTCCCGGCTCGATCAGCTGCATCTGGATCGGGCACCCGAGGAAGAACCGGCGACGGAAGCACCGGAGGCAGCGCGAGGATTCTTCCCCGAGGATCCGGTGTATGCGAGAAACTACGAAAAGGGCCCGCCCTGGATCCCCGCTCGCGTGGTCCGAGTGCGAGGGCCCCGGTCATACGAGGTCACCTGCGACGATGGGCAACTGCTTCACCGCCATATAGATCAACTGCAGCGGACGGTCCTCCCTAACGACCCTGAGAATCTGGAATTCCCGGAATCAGCTGAATCGCCCCCCCGGCGTCCGAGCCACAGACCCCGGCACCCCTACCGGTCACCCTTGACACACGGCCCCAGGACAGATCGCCGCCACCGTCCCCAGCGGGCCCGGGCTCCCCGCCCAGGGCCCAGGAAACATCCACGACCCCGACTCCCGAACTCCGACGTTCCACAAGGACCAGGACGGCCCCGGCATATCTCCGACTATGTGTGCGGGTAGTCTGGACTATGGGGGGAGGGGTGTAATGTACTCCGCCATGACCTCGTGCACGACCGTTGGGCCATGCGGCCAGGCCGAACAGCAGAGCTTCGCTTCCAGGAGAACAATAGTACAGCGGATCCTAGCCCGCACCTATCAGAGGGCCAGGTCCACGGCCGAAAGCCTATGGGACTCTCGGCCACTGTAAATAGCCTATAGGGACATAGTGGGTGTGTTTTAGGTGGTGGGTTTCGGAGCATATAAACCGGCCTGCGAGCCGGCTTACCTTTGTCTTGTTCCTGCTTAATAAAAGTACTTTGCTGAAATCACTCAACGCTTCTCAGTACTTTTCAATCATTGAACACTGAAGGCACTTTTTGATCACAACCAAGATTTTCCCAAGAAAACCAAATGCAAACCAGTTGGACTCTCTGAGTTTGCCCACAGGCCTTTGTGCTTCCTATAAAATGACTAAATCTTTCTTGCAGCTGTGACCATTTCCAAATCAGCTGCTTAACCTTTTCAACAAAAACACAAACATAAAGGTGATGTTTACATTTAGTTTGAGGAAAGAGCTCTCCTCCCAGAGCTGTCAAAAATGGGACAAATTTCAGTGGGCTGATTTTAGGGGAGCAGTAAATGGAAAATGCCTGCTGCAGTCTGACAAGCACCCGTTGCAGCAGTTTCAAAAGAAAAGGCAGGACGGAAAACAAAGAGGAGGAAGTCTGCTCTGCCCCATTGAAGAGTCAAAACTCTGGCAACCTCACCTATTTTGCAAGCATTCCCAGCTTAGGACCCCTTCCACCACTTGTATTAATAAATGGAAAATGAGATATATGCTTCCCACTAAATTATTTACGAAGGTGTGCAGTTCAGACTGCATAAAGGAAAAAATATCTCCACCAGTTATGCTAACAGGAGGGGACAGAAGTTACCTAAAATGTTATTTATGCTCCTGAAAAATAATTCCACATTATTATAATTTACCTGAACTCATAATTAACAAGGATTCATCACTCTGAGTTTTTGTTCCCTTTTGGAACCCAAAAGGCCCAAGATGGCAAGTCTGCCACCCGGAGACTGAGAGCATGTTAGACTTCAGTGAAGACAGGATGAACTCTTCACCTGATCAATAGTTTTGTTCAGCTCTGTGCTGCAAGTTATGTTCAATAGGGAAGCAGAATATCTGCTCTTAATATTGCAGCTACCGATTCTCTGCATAGTATTTCTTGCAGTGCCTAGCACTTTACAATGCAAAAGTGACACCTACTGGCTGTCATGCAAGATTTATATTTTATACATATCTGTCTGTTTATCTATCTATAACATGAGAATTGGCTTTATGATACAAAAGGGAACTTTTGCAATGAGCAATTTTAAATATACATTTACTTGAATTCAAAAGTTCCCTTTTATTCTGTAACGCCGTCATGTTATATAGTTGACTAGCCGGTTCCACTTTTTCTTTCCTTCATCCATTGTGAGTGAAGTACACAGCATAAGGGTACCCCAGGAACTCACAGAATACCATGGACAGCATGTTCCCACTGATCATGTGAGCAATTTACTGCGCTTGCAACTGGCATATGAAAGGGAGGGTATGCATATGAAAGAGAGGGATGCCTTGACCTGGATAGCCCTGGATCTTATCAGATCTTGGAAGCTAAGCAGGAACAGCCCACCAAGAAAGGCTAGGATTGCTATGAATTTCTCTTGCCTTGAAAACCCTATGTGGTTGTCACCATAAGTCGCCATAAGAATTGATGGGGGGGGGGGGAGTGAACTATTGTAATACTTGAACTGTTCCTTGTTTTGCTCAGTGCAGAACATGGACACAGCGACTTGGATCCTATGATACTGCTCTCCTCACACTAATCTCCAGGTGCTGTGGAGGCTTTCTTATACTGCAGCACTCACTTCCTCTGGCACTGGCACTTCTGCATTTATTAAGGGCTCACCGAAAAACATTGATTTTGCACATACAGAAGTGCTAGCAGCAGGGAAAGCAAGCACCACAATGAAGGAACATCTCTGCAATTGTCAAAAAGAAGTATGAAGGGTACATTGTAGAATCCAAGTCTATGAATGGCTTCAGTTTACACACAAGCAATGCCTGTCCCCTTAGTCATCTGCAGTCTGCTGGTAGTGATTATTTGTAACTTGCATAAGAAAGCGGCACAAAGATCTATACCAAGGGATAAGGGCAGTCTCACATTGAACTAAATGTAGGATCTAGTGTGACAATCCTTACTTTCTAAAGGAGTACACTAGCCCCAAGGCCTGCTCCTGACTTTTTTGTCTAAACCGATATGAGAGAAGCACAGTGGTATCTTAAAACACTTTCCTGGGAGCAAGCACCATTGAATAGACTTGAATAGGATTTGCTTAGGATTGCTCTAGTAATGTCCAATAAGTTCCTTAGGTAAAGGTAAAGGTTCCCTTGCTCGAAAGCCAGTCGTATCTGACTCTAGGGTTGCGGTGCTCATCTCCGTTTCAAAGCCGAAGAGCCAGCGCTGTCCAAAGACATTTCCGTGGTCGTGTGGCCGGCATGACTAAACACCAAGGCGCATGGAACACTGTTACCTTCCCACTGAAGTGGTACCTATTTATCTACTTGCAATTTCTTGCTTTCGAACTGCTAGGTTGGCAGGAGCTGGAGCTAGAGACGGGAGCTCACTCCATCATGCGGCACTTGGGTCTCGAACTGCTGAACTACCGACCTTCCACAGCCTGCAGTTCAGCATCTTAACCACTTGAGCCACCGCAGTTCCTTAACCTATGTCCAGAGGTCATTTCGGTGGGGAACGCGGGGGAACGCAGTTCCCCCGGGTGAGGTGCAGGGGGGCGGGGCACATGATGAAGCCCCGCCCCCTGCTTCCAGCTGCCCTGCTTCCAGCCCTCATTCAGCCAGGAGGAGGCAGGAGAAGAGGGAGGGTAAGTTGCTTCCTCCCCGCCTCTCCCCACCCCTGCCTGCCTGGGGCCAGGGAGGGCCTTGGCGGGGCTTCCTCGCACTCCCGCTGGCCTTGCAGGTCCACCGCCAGGCCCCTGATGTCAGGGGGTGTGGCATATGCTAATGAGTTCCCCTAGCTCTTTTTCTACGAAATGACCCCTGCCTATGTCTAATAATTACCATTATCAAAAGCAAGCAGTACAGGATATATATGTATGATATGAGGGTGATGTTAAAGAAAATGAAGCAAGGTGCAAGTATCAATTGTTTGTCTGTGATTCCTTCTCCTTCCTCCACAGCCACATCAATTTGGGAACAGGAGAAAATCTGAGATCCATTCTCCTCTGCACAAGGGAGTGTCTACTATCTGAACAGAACATGAAACACCTCTGTGTTCTACTGGTATCTGAACTCCTACTAATTCATAAAAATCTGGTTTAATGGCTCTGGAGTGAGGACAAAAGAAAAGCCCACCTACAAAAGGAGGGTTCACTTTCTATTTCCCCCACTTTCCTCCCCTTTTCTCATGTAGGTTCAGATCTGGCTGTTCTCAGATAGTAGTTAAGGATCAAGAGAGGTTGGAGGGTCCAAGCTAGAAATATTTTAGGCATGAGCTCAGAGTAATGTGGCTGTTTTGTGTTGAGCAGCACATTTTGCATCAACTTGGCAATCTTATTTAATGAGTATTTATATGTAAACCAGCAAATAGATAACACATTATAGGCCATATGTAACAAGTTAAACATGCATTAGGTCCTCCACTCTACGCCATTTTAAGGAAAACATCTAACCTTGTTTATCCTCCTCTGAGTCACTCTCTGAGTATCCATCACTTTCATCTCGTTCACTGTCAGAGGCCTGCAAAGCTTTCTGTGATGAGTTTTTACTCTCCTTTTCATGGTCTAAATTATCTTTTTCATCATCTGAGGGTGACTTTGACATTCCATTCATTTGATCATCATCCTGTCCTTCTTCATTAACTTTCTCATTTGATTTCTCTTCATCTGCTTCAAAATCTTCATCATATGCTGAAATAAAAGGACAACTGTACCGTGAGATAGAAAATGGAATGCATACTACTTAAAGTTCTCATTAACCCAAAAGAGGTTATGTCCATTAGCCTTTGTTTTCCCCTACATTTGACTCTCTGTTTCTCTCATTCTCTCTCTATCTGCTTCCTTAAGAAAAAAAATCAGCAAACAAAGTTAGCATGCTGGGCTTTGAATTGAAACTTAAAATGGCATCAGTATTTTTAAAAACACCACATAATACCAGTCCACTTCTTCATTGCTGTACCTAACATCTTAAGATGAATGTATTGAAAGTTCTCATAATTTTACACAAACAAAGTTAATGACAGAAGGGGTAAGCAGGAGGTCTAAGCTAGGAAGAGACATTCTAAACATAGTGTGAATCCTTTTCTACAAAGGAAACACTGTATGAGATCCAGAATGATATGTGCAACTCATATGTGTCCTTCAGCAGGTCCTGGTATACACTCCATGCAAATTTTGTATTCCAGTTATAATAATTATCCCTGTTAAGCAATTTACCTAAGGCTCTCTGATTCTGACCTTTTTTCAAAGGTGTCCTCTTTGTCACATGAGATGCCTTGCTCAGCATAAGAGGACCCTTTTAAATGGATTAATTATATTTCCATAAACTGGAAAGTGAATCGATCCTATCTGCAATCAGATGTGTTGCCAGCAGCCTGCATTTTACCCACCCTGCAGAGAAACAACCAGATCTTTT
>NW_015167305.1:6488-11170 GCF_001447785.1 Gekko japonicus
ACCAGCTCTCCCTTGTGACCACTTTCCCTCACCTCTCAAGTTTAATTGTTCACCCCTTTTGTTTCCTACCAACTTTTTCTCTGTGTTCAAATGACAAAATGCCAGGGAGAAATGGGAAAACACATTTCATGCGGAACCAATTAGGCAAATAAACAATTATCTGTACAGTGGGACTTAAGTAGTAAGTAGATTTAATCATATTGATTGAGGTTCCAGCTACATCTGAGACAGTGGGGCCTTCCCAACAGGTAATTATGTGAGAGGGGTCCATCTCCTGAAGGAGAAAGGGGAGATTAAAATAATGTACAATTGGTAACTAATGAGTGAACTGCAATAAACTCAAAAATAAATTACAGGAGTAGAAAGAAATAGTATATTTAGGTAGATAGAAACCATTACAAGGCTTCACATTATGTAAGAAACAATGATAGGAAGAGGAGCAGATGGGGTCTAGGATTTCCTTATGGAGAAGTTGTTGTTTTTCTTTTTAGGGGCAACCCAGATCTGCTGAATGCTCTTTGTCCTTTATTTTACTGTGCCACATCTAACTGCATACATTTGGGATTAACTTATTATGTGAATCTTCAGTATGAAAACAGCAATCTCATTTCAAACATTTCACTTACAAATGATGTATATGATGACTTTGACGACTAATGTCTCACAACAAGTGAGCAGGGAGAGCTGGAGTGGAATTATAGCCATCCCTTATTATCTTTGTCACTTTACTCCTCCTTTCTCTGAATTGCTTCTTACTCTTTCCGTCTTTTCCTCCATCTTTTGACATTTCAAAAGTAACTTCCTTTGAGCATGTACCGGTCTCTTTTTGCTTATCAAATGCTGTAAACACTGTGTATATTGCTATGTGTGCATCCTTTGCTGTATTAAGTTATATACCAGTGGTGGTGAACCTATGGCACAGGTGCCAGAGGTGGCACTGAGAGCCCTCTCTGTGGGCACGCGTGCCAACGCCCCAGCCAGGCCCAGACCATCATAAAAGTGTCAAATTCTCTGCCAAATAATTTTAAGTAAATGAAAGCATTTGGGATTGCTTTCCTTACTTTGTTTGGATCATCTTAAGTTAATGTATGGGTTGTTTTTTCTAAAGTAAAACCTCAGTATTCAGGCTGAATTGCCGTGTTGGCACTTTGGGATAAATAAGTAGGTTTTGGGTCGCAGTTTGGGCACTCGGTCTTTAAAAGGTTCGCCATCACTGTTATATATCATTGCTATTCCACTGGCAGAGGTAGATCTTTCCCCTTTCTCCAGCAGCTCCTAAAAAGGGAAGATGGGCCCTCACAAATAAAAAGCCACAGGTTGGTTAGATGGAGAGGAAGAATCAGCCAAGATACTTTCTCTTTCATTAACAGAACAGTGGTTAGATAAAACCACTAGGTGAACCTCTGTAATTGGGGCTTGGGATGCTGTGAATTTCACCATGAACCTGTTTGACAGGCTAATTTACCATGTTTAAAGGCACTGATTATCCAGAAATGCCTGCCAAATAAGTTTGCATTGGGTTTTTAAAAAGATGCTACCATTCAAACCAATCAACAGCCATTACTGTCATTAGAGACTACTTAGACAAACACTGAAGGGTAGGATTTTATTACAACACAGCATTTATTTATGACTGCTTCATATGCCTGCTGAGCAGAGCAGTCAAGCAGCAAGGATGGTGGGTGGGGGGAATATAACCAATTGGGTTGTGTGAGAATGTGCATGCACAAAAAGCCTATTGAACTGTACTGTCTGCATGGTTAGGAAGGAACACGGTGAAGCAACCTGCCAAAAAGTCATGAACAGGTTGATGAATAGTCAAATCAATCAACAACAAAAAAACATTCCTAGTTTACAACTGATACACAGGAAATTATCCAAACCAGCAGGAGTTTGAGTATCCCTGGCTAAAATAGTTATGGTTTCTGGATCAATAATAAGCTGAATTGATAATCAGTAGATATTGCATCCATTAGTAATAATAAAACTTTTCTGCGCTACAAATAGTGTTCCTTATGATATGCATCATACAACCTCTGTGTATATGCTTATGAGTGTGTTTGAATGAAAATAAAATAAATGTGTTTTTCCATACTGTACCATAATCAGGTACACTCCTCAGGTTCCTTTCCCATTTAATTCTGGCTCCTTTTAGTCTTTGGGCCTCCATTTCCGTGGAGCCTCCTGCAAACTCTCTTTCTTCTTCAGGAGGTGAAGAAGTCATGGACACTGAGTCTTTGTTCTCCTCTGTACTGATGCTGCTGTCTATTAGTTTATAGCTCACTTTTTTCCCTCTGAAATCTTTCTTTTCTTCATCTGCATCAGTCAGCTTTTTCTTGGGTGGAAAAGGCTTTTTGTCTAGACCCATTGCAATGATGCACCTGCCAAAAATGTAATAGGAGATTATGAGAATATATAGTGGACGATGGAAGAATACAAAGGGGCCTTTCCTGGGGCTTCGTTACATAAGGAAGAACAAAAAATAAAATACATTAATTTCTCCCATTTGTAAAAAAGTTAAAAACCCTGACCCTGTGTTCACTATACAAATCCAAATGCAATATCTGGACAAGTTTCAGATTTTCAAATGTATTCTACTTAATTGACCCTACAGCAGAAATACACAGTACATGCCAGTACAAGGTAGTGGTTAGAACATTGAACTAGAACTGGAGAGAAATCCCCCCTCAGTTCACTGGGCAACCTTGGGCCAGTCAATCTCTGTCAGCCTAACCCATCACACAGAGTTGTTGTAAGGATAAAGTGCAGGAGAGGAGAATCATTTACACTGCCCTGAGTTCCTTAGAGGAAGTGTGCAGTAATGTACAATATATGGTTCTTCTGTATTTTAAAGATGCAATTTTATCAGATAATTTTTGACATATTGTAAAAGTTGATGGCTCAACATTTACATAAATTCAATGGCCTATATATTCTACCAAACTGCCATGACTCCTCCCTCCCTTCCCCTACTTTATGCCAGTTTGTCACTAGTGAATAATACAATTCAATAATAGGACATGACAGTGCTCAGTGTGTATTAAAGCCCTCTGATTCACAGAAGGAGCAATCCTAAGCAGGTCTTCTCAAAGCTATTCAACAGAGCTTACTCCAAGGAAAGTGTCCTTAGGACTGATGTCAGAGTTTCTTAGGGGAAGCCATTATATTAAAACTGATGTAGGCTTGAAGTACATTGTTGTCATAAGTAAATATTTTCCTTAAATAAGACATAATTTGAAGAATCTTTGTGAAGTTTGTGCTAGCTTTTAGGCAAAGAAATCGCCACATAAACATACGTATGTGGATAGTCTGGACATCTGCTGGGGGAAAAAAATATAGCCATCCCTAATTCACATGCTTTGCATTCCACAGAAAGCTGTTATCACACCAGAGATAGCATAACATTTACATAAATCATGCAAATGTCAGTCTGAAGAGGGGCAAAACATTTGTGTATAGTGGAATATGCTTATCTAAAAAGTAATTTGGCTCTATGGGGGTTCCCATTTCTTCCTCTTTCTCCTATTTTTTGTTGTTTTAAAATATTTTGTAAGATAGAAACAAGAGACTTGAAAATGTGCAATGCATTTTCTTGCCTAACCTTACTTTGCAAATGAAGGGGGATATAGTAGAAATTAAAATTTCTAAGAAGAAATTGCTATGATCCATGTTAGCCTTAATTTTTTGGTAAAGACAAAAAGAAGGGTCCTGATGTAACCATACTACTTATTTTGCAACTTCAGCAAAAATCAGAATCTTTCTCAACATCTCAATGAATCTATTCTCTAAAAGAAAACTGTGATCCAAAATCTAATTTCTGTAGTTTCAGTTTTTATTGTAATCATTGCATACATTACACTACATAATAACCTGACACAAAGAAGAAGAGAAGAAGAGATTGGATTTATACCTTGCCCTTCACTACCCAAAGGTGTCTCAGAGCGGCTTACAAACTCCTTTCCCTTCCCCTCCCCACAACAGACACTCTGTGAGGTAGGTGGGGCTGAAAGAGCTCTGACAGAAACTGCTCTTTTTCAAGAACAGCTCTTATCAGAGCTACGGCTTGCCCAAGGTCATCCAACCAGGTGCAAGTGGAGGAGTGGGGAATCAAACCTGGTTCTCCCAGATTAGAGTCCGCGCACTTAACCACTACACCAAACTGGTGTACACCAAACAAAGAAAGGGGGGGAAGAAAAGAAAACAGAGCGAAGGGTGTTTACAACAATTCACAGAGCACATGGATATGTCATATCTATACGTTTTTCATTCCAATACATAATAAAAATTACCTAGTGTTCACAAAGTATATTTGTATATTATGAATTATTTCTTTACATACTTTTATAGTATGTTAATTTAATTAGTAAGGCTAGATTCCAGATACAATTAAACCAATCTTTTACAGAAAGGGATCCTGCTTTTCCCCCTCAATATTCCACTATAACAATTTTAGCAGCTATAAACAGAGTTAAGAATAACACAATGTCTGAAGCAGCTACCCATCCTTTTAAATATTTTAGTAGAAATGTCTTAGGATCTGATGGCATATTATTGTGAAACTTATCACTGACAAACTGAATAATTTCCCCCCAAAATAGATTAAGTTTTGGACATGTCTGAAACATATTTATCATACCTGTATATCCCTGACCATATTGTAACTATATGAGCTTATGTTTGTA
>NW_015167306.1:0-906 GCF_001447785.1 Gekko japonicus
TTAGGCTGACTGGCCTGTAGTTTCCTAGTTCCCCTCTGCATCCCCGTTTAAAAATTGGTGTAACATTTACTACTCTCCAGCCATCTGGTACAGCAGCTGAATTTAGTGTTTAGTTGGTTAGTAGACCAACTATCTCATGTCTGGCTCTCCATTGTGTCCTTCCCACTTCTGGTTCCAGGAGCAGCTATCTCACATCTGAGTTCCTTAAGAACTCTCGGGTGTACGCCATCAGCACCTGGAGACTTACTGGTTTTTAATTTCCCAATAGGTCTAGAACTTCGTCTCTGGCCACCTCAATTTGGCTCAGTTTTTCGGACTCCCTTCCTGAAAATAGGGGCTGCGGCATGAGAATGATGTCATGAGGCACATGAGGAAATCCTGTGAGTCATAGAATGGCACAGCTTAATGAGTTCATTAGGCCTCATTCTTCTCATAGATGACTGCTGAGGAAGTCCGTCCGTGCCTGGAGAGTACCACTGAGCATTGTACGTGGGGGGGACTCGTGGTTGAGTGTTCCGTATGCATATATACACACAATCTATATATCTAATAGCCAAGTTGCCCCCTCCGTGTGGATATCTTAATCTGCACATCGGAGACTCTTGGGGGGCAGGGAGATTTTCCTGCACACTTGGAGCAGTCCCCAGGTGTGCAGAAAAATCTTAAAAAAAATGAAAAAAATATACGGGGGATATTTAAATCCCCCCAAAAAGCAAAAGTGTTCCCTGCACATGTGCGGAGAACGCTCTGGCTGTTGGGGGGGAGGCTTGGTGGGCCCGGCAGCTGGGAGCCACTTGGGCCTTGCCCGGGGGGAGCGGGAGAAGGCTCGGCAGGCCCACGCAGCTCACTGCTGGTGCGGGGGGGTGGGGGAGAAGGATTGGCAGGCCTGGCGGCTGGGAGCCAGCT
>NW_015167306.1:1115-8563 GCF_001447785.1 Gekko japonicus
CCCCCCCCGCGAGTATCATGGGTCCCCACTTCTTGTCTTATATATCAAGAAGATGGGTTCTTATGCAGTCTTCTCTCTGTCATGACAGTTTCCTACGGTGGAGGGTTCCATCGCACCAGCCTCCTTCTGAAAGCCGAAGTGGTACACTCAAGATGCATGTTTACCACCTTTGCTGCTCTTTGTGAGAACTAAGCCTCGTCGGGTTTTGTTTTTTTGTTAGGCCTTACTGAGATAATGCGCATGAACGCTCAAAAAGCATTAGGTAAAGATTAATTATGGGGATCTTGAAAAGCCTTTCCCAGCAGGTTTTGCAAGCAGGTGCTTAAAAGCCACTTCATGCATTGCATTTTGGCGCTGAAGAATATTTTCAAGAGTCAAGTATAAACAGTCTTTTGAAGCTGTATTACGCAAACCAGACCAGCTCAGATGTAGTGCTCAAAAGATGGATAGTGCACCTTGGTCTGTTGAAAACTGCAGGAACAGCTATATACAAGTTGAATGAGGCCAGATAGGTCATCGAAATTCCAACTGGTCTGTTGAGAAATGCCAAATCATACAAGTCAAAGCATGCCAGATTTATTCAGGTGGGCAGCTGTGTTGGTCTGAAGCAACAGAGCCTATTTTGAGTCCAGTGGCACCTTTAAGACCAACAAAGTTTTATTCTAGATATAGAGGTCTGCTGTTGAAAACCACCAAATGCACTTTGACTTCTGTCTTCCCCGACTGTATGAATTGTGGCTTTTGCCTGCAAACTGTATGCAGGTATTTCCATGATGTGCTTTCAATGCCAATAAAGATTTGTGTGTGTGTGTGTGTGTGTGTATGCAGGTAGAGACCAGGGAGCCCTGACTTGGATGGCCCAGGCTAGACTGATCTCATCAGATCTTGGAAGCTAAGCAGGGTTGGCCCTGGTTAGTATTGGATGGAAGACCACCTAGAAAGTCCAGGGTTGCTACGCAGAGGCAGGCAATGGCAACCACCTCTCTATGTCTTTTGCCCTGACCTGGATAGCCCAGACTAGATCAATGTCATCAGATCTCGGAAGCTAAGCAGGGTCGGCCTTGGTCAGTACTTGGATGGGAGGCCACCTAGAAAGTCCAGGGTTGCTACGCAGAGGCAGGCAACAGCAAGCCACCTCTGTTCGTCTCTTGCCTTGAAAGGACCATGAGGGATCACCGTAAGTCAGCTGTGACTTGGCAGTGGCTTCTGTCACAAGAGACCAGGGAAGGGCCAAGGCCCAGACTACATGCATCTTTCAGACAAGAGTGCAGCGACATATGGGATAGCATTCAAAAGCCACTGGGGCTTTTGTTGTTAAGACTGGGCGATTCTGCATCTAGCATTCGCTCCACATTTTGTCAACTGGGAGGAAAAAAATTAGCTCAAGACCACATTCAAATACCCCAGGGCCAACACCATACTGACTGCAAAGTTACCCCTGAAAATCCAAATATCAAAGGAAGCAAAAACGGCATGGAGTGTGGAGGCTACCATAAAATCTGATCATCAAAGGAAGTGAAAGCAGCATGCAATGCAGAGGGGAATTTCTGTTCTAACGCGGGTTTGTTAAAACAATTGAGGGAAAAGCCAATGTAGAATCAGCCGGTGTCAGACCAGGATCTGATGAACCCTGGATTCAAATTCCCCACTTTGCCATGGAAGCTCACTGGGTAACTTTGGGCCAGTCACCCTCTTCCTGTCTAGCCTACCTCACAGGGTTGTTGTTGATAGGATGAAATGGAGGAGGAGAGGATGGTGTTGTAAGCCACTTTGGGTCCCCACTGGAGAAAAAAAATCAGGGTATAAGTATCAAAATAACGAAATGATGCTATACATTGCTGGTTCTCTCAAAACGTAGTACAATGATGTATACGTACGGACATATGACAAGATGTAGCTCAATGTATAAAGCTATCCATCTTGATGAAATCAGAGCTTGTTTATGCCCACCGGTATGCCCAGAATCGTCTTCTGGCTAATCTCGTGTCGTTAGGCTGTGATCTTGTCTGAGGTTTTGTGCCCCAACCCGTTTTTCACCCCCTTGTTCTTTTACTTTACGCAGCCGCCCAGTAAGATCCAGATCTCTTTGCTTTGTTCCTAATTTTAAAAGGGTGCCATATCCCAGGTTATCCAACTCCATTTAACTCACCTGGGTTTTAGCTCTTGATCACATGAACATGTTTTAGGTGGAAATGGGTTCAAAGGTTTCTGTGCTGGGGAAACTGTGCAAATCATTCAAGTGTCCTCAGATGACTTTGTACCTCAGTAATCTCACCAGCAAACGATTGCATAATGCAGGAGGTCATACTATGAATGTACATTGGGATGCATGAAAATTCATTAAAACATTTCTTTTCCAAATTATAAGTCGCTTTTCCAGGGGTCATTTCCTGCAGGAGCGCACAGGAGCAGAGCTCCGGCAGTAAAGAGCCCAGGGGGCGGGCACATGCAACAAGCTCCACCCCCTGCTCCCAGCAGCCCTCAGTCAGAGCAAGAAGCAGCCAGGTAAGTTGCAGAGCCCCCCCCCTCGTCGGCCCCCCAGTCCAAAACAGTCCAGTGGCACCATTAAGACCAAGTTTTATTCAGGAATGAGCTCTCCCTCCTTTGTGAGGACAGATCTGCACATTCCCCTTCCCCAATAGCTAGCAATCCAAAACAGTCCAGTGGAGCCTCAGCGGTGGGTGTTGCCTTCTGACACACTTCTGGTGATGTCAGGGGGTGTGGCATATGCAAATAAGTTATGCTAATGAGTTATGCTAATGAGCTCCTGCACCTCTTTTTCTACAAAATGACCCCTGCGCTTTTCTATGATGTTTTCAAAGAGGTATACAATATATCCTGTTTTGGTTACAGTACCGGATTACAAGACTAGATCTAATGGGTGGAAATTACAAGGGAGTCGTTACCGGCTAAATATCAGGAGAAACTTCCTAACTGTAAGAATGGTTGAGCAGTGGAACAGACTGCCTCGGGAGGTGGTGGATGCTCCTTTGCTGGACGTTTTCGAGCGGAGGCTGGACGACCATCTTTCGGGTATGTTGTAGGGCTATCTTTCGGCTATGCTCCTGCAGAGTGCAGGGGATTGGACTAGATGACCTGCAAGGTCCCTTCCAACTCTAACATTCTATGATTCTATGACTATGTCGATTCTACACTCCTTCTTTCACACACAACCATGTTTATGTAAAATTTCATTCAAACACTCAGTATTCACACACCCAGTCTAAAAGTTGTCTACCCCTGGGACAGAAGGGTCTTCATCCTTCTTTGAAACTTGCTTCACCAACCATTCCTTCAGATTCCAAGATGTAGTGTGCCAATAAGTGGGGGATGCAGGTTACTGCAACTGGACTGTTCATAAACATTCTTTACCACCATAGCAGTAAAGTCGATGGCTAGAAAGATCTATTTTCAAACAGACTTAAACCAGAGCTTTTATAAGCAAGGGTTTTGATGACTGGTGCTGGCATTTTTTTTGTCAATTTTATCTTGGTGGCAAACATGCAAATCATTTTTTTTTGCTTTCTTTTATCTAGATATATTTTTATTTTTTAGATAACAAAGTTAAGATGTGGGGGGGGATACAGAAATGAAAAAGGGGTTGCATATCACAGTTATGTATATAAAAAAATAACTGAGAAACACAGGGTATATGAAACAAAAAGCATTTCTCCCCAACACCCCCTTTATTATAATTTTATAACACAATCTATAAAATACAATCACACTTACTTTTGTTGGGGTACATTTATAGTCAATATTTTGAATTTCAAATGCCATAACTAATTTGTTTTACATCTACATTATTGATTTCATCTTTCCTACACATTCGGTATTATATATTTTTGCCCCCTCTACCTATATCAGACTACAGAAAGAAAATCTGTCATATATCTCATAATAAGGAGGTAGAATATATTTCTGTTCAGGATTTAATGTTCTTTATACATTAAAAAAATTAAATTTAAAAAACTTTTATTCCTCCAGAACCCATACAACTGAATCTAAACAAAACTTACTACTATATTTGCGTAATGCAGGATAATAAATTGTTTCCTGATATTGTACGTAAATGCTTTTCCTACATTTTAAATTACTACCGTCGAAGCAGCAGGCTAAATGGCATTTTTCCTTCATGTCCAGACTTTGTATTTCAACACATGAATGCCTATCGTAAAAGTCAACAAACAGCAGAGTGTTTCTGTAAATTACTGCTTTGCCTTTAGCAAAGATTCCAAGACATGGGAGTAAACATTCTTAAGTGTTTCCATTTCTAAACTACAGCCACTTGAAAGAAAACTCTCTCTCTCTCTCTCCCTCTCTCTCTCTTTTAGCATTTTTGCCTATTGTACCAGCTCCTGCCAACCTAGCAGTTCGAAAGCAAGAAATTGCAAGTAGATAAATAGTTACCACTTCGGTGGGAAGGTAACAGCGTTCCGTGAGCCTTGGTGTTTAGTCATGCCAGCCACATGACTACGGAAACGTCTTCGGACAGCGCTGGCTCTTTGGCTTTGAAACTGAGATGAGCACCGCAACCCTAGAGTAACCCTAGAGACAGACTCGACTGGCTTTCGAGCAAGGGAACCTTTACCTTTACTTTACCTTTTGAAAACATGTTCTTTATTCCATACAATGGATCTTATTAACTTCCTTACTATGAACTAGATTCAAGTCCAGTAGCACACACATGAAGCTGCCTTATACTGAATCAGACCCTTGGTCCATCAAAGTCAGTATTGTCTACTCCAGGGGTCCTCAAACTTTTTAAACAGGGGGCCAGTTCACTGTCCCTCAGACCGTTGGAGGGCCGGTAACTGGAGATGCCGGGGATTGAACCTGGGACCTTCCGCATACCAAGCAGATGCTCTTCCACTAAGCAACGGCTCCTCCACCTAGAGGCCAACAAGATTTTCACAATATGAGCTTTCAAGAGTCAAAGCTGCTCCCTTCCTCAGACTCGAACCTAGCTCTTCTACCGCAGATCAATAGGGGCTTTTGTTGTTCAGTCGCACAGTCGAGTCGGACTCTTTGCAACCCCATAGACCAGATCACGCCAGGCCCTCCTGTCTTCTGTCGTGCTCCGGAGTTTACTTAATTTCATGTTTGTTGCATCGATAACACCATCTAACCATCTCATCCTTTGCCGTCCCCTTCTTCTTTGACCTTCAATCTTTCCCAGCCTCAGGGTCTTCTCCAGTGAGGGCTCCCTTCTCATTTGGTGGCCAAAGTATGTGAGCTTCAGTTTCATTATCTGGCCTTCCCGGGAACAGTCAGGGTTGATTTCTTTTAGGATTGACTGATCTCCTTGCAGTCCAAGGGAACCAGTGGCACCTTTAAGACCAAGTTTTATTCAGGTACAAGCTCTCCCTCCTCTGCTAGGGCAGATCTGCACGTTCCCCCCCCCCCCCATAGCTAGCATTCCAAAACAGTCCAGTGGAGCCTGAGTGGTGGGTGTTGCCTTCTGACACACTTCCGGTGATGTCAGGGGGTATGACATATGCAAATAAGCTCTGCTAATGAGGTATGCCAATAAGCTCCTGCACCTCTTTTTCTACGAAATGACCCCTACTTATGGTCCAACTCTCGCAACAGGGGCTACCATCCTAAAACCATCCCCAAACCATCAGGCCCAACTCCCAGCGGCCGTTCTCTCTGAGAGACTCTGGGCCCAGCTTGGATGCATGGACACACCAAGTGGCCTTCTCCTGAGATGCTTGGTCCACCAGGGTCAGTATTGTTTAAGACTGGCAGCGGCCCTCCACGGTCTCAGGTGGAGGTCATTCTCATCACCTCTCACCTGATCCTTTCCCAATGGAGATGATGGGGATTGAACCTGGGACACCCCGCAGGTCAAGCAGATGCTCTGCCATGGAGCCACGGCCCCTCCCTAAAGGGAACTTAGAGGGGAAATGGTGGGATGTTGGTGGGTGGACCCTCATTGTAGAACTCCTGCCTGAAGCCAACTTGGAGAGGTGGAGCAGGGCTAAATTGACTGCCCTTACAGTCCCTTAACAGCTGAGCTAACATGTCCCTTTAACTGGGGCTCAGTTGTAAGGGTGTTGCGTGGCAGCAGGGGACATAGGTTTGCCAACCTCCAGGTGGGGACTGGAGACCTCCCAGAATTGCAACTGATCTCCAGAGGACAGAGATCAGTTCGCCTGGAGAAAATGGCTGCTTTGGAGGGTGGACTGTATAGCGTTCTACCCTGCTGAGGTCCCTCCCCTCCCCAAAACCCACACTCCACCCCTCAAATCCCCAGGTATTTCTCAACCCAGAGGTGGCAACTGTAAGCAAGGATGTCATAACTCATTATTAATTCATTCACTTCATTTGTACCCCACCTTCCTCCCCAGTGGGGCCCCAACGTTGCTTACATCATTCTCCTCTCCTCCATTTTATCCTCACAACAACCCCACGAGGTGGGCTGAGGGAGTGTGACTGGCCCAAGGTCACTTGGGGGCAAAGTAGGGATTCGTACCTGGCTCTCTCAGGCCCTATTCTGGCACTCTTAACAACTGCACCATGCCTGCCTCAGTGCTCCGGCACTGATGCAATGAATCACAATGGGGAGGGGAGAGAATTACACCCCCTGCCTCCACCCTGCTCACACCGGCTTTCACAGTGGGGGACGCCGCATCAAGCCTTCGTGTGGAATGCCCGACTGTTTGACATTTTGTGTCTTCAGCGCACACCACTGCCCTCTACAGCCACCCTCTGCAAATCGACAACACTGTGCCAATATCAGTGGATGAAAGACTTAAAACTCTGTCAATATCAGTGGACAAAAAGTTTCAAACATTCCTTTCTTGAGTTTGGTTCCCACTTTTCCGCTTCACCTTTCAATTTATCAGCTCAATTCCCCCCCCACACACACACCGCCACTCCTGGTAACTTGGGGCTCTTTTTTCTCCACAGGGATATCCCATGAATTGCACAAACTAAGGAAGACGCACAGCGCCTGTCACAGTTGATAAAAGTTAAGGTGTCTGTACAAGAGGGTTATTTAGATGCAAATGCTCTGCCCCAGGGACAAGTCCCGCCACCTTTGAAGAGCTGCAAGACCTGTCTGCACGGACTATAGGCGTTTTTCAAAATTGATATCAACATATATCTTAACTGTATGTGTTTTGGGTTTTTTTAAAAAAACTGACACCTTATCATGGCCCGATCTGGATAGCCCAGGCTAGCCTGATCTCCTCAGTTCTCGGAAGCTAAGCGGAGTCAGCCTTGGTCAGTGTTGCAATGGATCTCCAGGTGACGGAGATCCCTTCACCTGGAGAAAATGGCCACTTTGGAAGGTGGACTCTATCAACTGTTTGGTGTAGTGGTTAAGTGTGCGGACTCTAATCTGGGAGAACTGGGTTTGATTCCCAACTGCTCCTCCACATGCAGCTGCTGGCGTGACCTTGGGTCAGTCATGGCTCTCTCAGGAGCAGTCCTCGGAAGAG
>NW_015167306.1:9086-10653 GCF_001447785.1 Gekko japonicus
AGAGACACACATAAGCAGCATCACCACTATACAGAAATACAAACATAAGCTCATATCGTTACACCCCTGCCTCCACCTCTGCCCCTTCACTTGCTCCTCCGGGCAGGAGAGGCCGAGAAAGGCAGTGGGGGGGAGAAAGGGCACGCCCTGCCCACGCTGGCCAGGCGCGCCGGCATCCGCCCCTGTCTCCACCTCTGCCCCTTCACTTGCTCCTCCGGGCAGGAGAGGCCGAGAAAGGCGGTGGGGGGGAGGAAAGCGCTGCACCCTGCCCACGCTGGCCAGGCGCACCGGCGGCCGCCCCTGCCTCTCCTCCCGCACCCTAATGGCCGGCTTGCACTCTAGGTGAAGGCCTAGTTCGCCTAGCGGGCAAGCAGGCCCTGCCCCCAGCCACCAACAGGGGGTGGGGTGGGATTGGATGGCCAGAACCAGGCTGGGAAACTCGAGATTTTGGGAAGGAACCTGGGGAAAACTGGGACCTCAGCGGGGTTCAGTGCCATAGAGCCCACCTTCCAAAGCATCCATTTTATCCAGGGGAACTGATCTCCATAGTCTGGAAATGAGCTGTAATATCAGGGGATCCCCAGGTCCCACCTAGAGGCTGGCATCCCTAACTCTATGGAATTATGCCCCAAACCCTGACCTCCTCAGGCTCCACCTCCAAAATCTCCAGGTATTTCCCAACCTGCAGTTGTCAATACTAGTTGTAGGACTGACTTGAGCTGGCAAAAAGATCTCTACAAAGTTCACCCTCAGCCAGGACCGGCAGTGAGGGAATCACATTTGCCAATATGATCTTTTGCTACTTATAAAATTGGCACCCCATCACTCAGCAGAGAAGGGGTAAAGTTGGCAAAGAATACTCTGTGTGCCCTAGAAACTCCCACCATTAGAGGAGAGGGAGTTGGTTGTAGTTACTCACTAATTCGCTGCTAAAATAGCCTAGGCTGAGTTGCACTCTTCAAAACCCACCAGCCACAATGGATTTCCAAGGGCATAACTCTGTTCAGGACTGCACTGAGCAGCAGCGTGGGCACACAGATGCGCATTTGTACCACATCCTGTCTCACACCTTCTCCCTCCTCCCCCGGTGCCTCCTTCGTTTTGTTTTGTTTTTCCAATTCTTACCTTTTCTTTGCAAGCTTTGCTTACCTTTGATTGCTCCCGGAGGGGCTCTGAGCTAATTTGTTCAGATCAAGAGATGGAGTCGAATTTCAGCTGCTTTTATTAAAAGAGAAAGGGGATTTTCAAAAGCCGGTGCACTGCTATTTTGATATTGGCAGTGTGTGTGTTTGTGTGTGTGTAGTAGTAGTTAAACTGCTCAATTAGAAGCATTTTTTTTAAAAAAAAAAAATAACAATCCTGCTTTCAAAAGATGGTCATTTGAATCTGGAACAACCAGATCAGGTGCTGTTATTACCCCAGGAAAGGTGAAGAAGTGGTACAAACCCAAATCCTCTGTCTTCTGGAGCTGTTCCAAGGGGGGAAATGATCAAAACACAAACAAGGCCTTGGGAGTGCTAAAAGCAGCCTTTTGATCTGGGCTTCCAATTTCATTGGGTTTGTGTGC
>NW_015167307.1:0-2138 GCF_001447785.1 Gekko japonicus
GACTCTCAAAAACTTGGTCTCTAAGGTACTAATGGACTCAAATCTACTCCATTTCAGTTGTTACATTATGCAAAAATGTACCCTCAAAAATCTGGGTTTTCAATATGTACAAAATGGTGACTGCATGCATCAAGAATATCACAATGTAGCATGCTGTCCAAGTACACAAAACCCCATATTATGGATTAACATGGCTATTCTTTTGCAGCCTGACAACATCTCAAAGCCAAACTAATCCGCAAGCACACAAAATACTTCCACTGATTATTCCTCTTGCACACACACACACACTCCCACTGCTTCAACAGACACCTTTGCCATAAGTGGTTCTGACGTGTGACAGCTGAAAGTCACTTTGTTGCTTTTTTACACTATTCATGTTGCAGCCAGGGCCCTTTATCATTTAAACTTGCAACTCTCCTAATCCTGCCTTGCAGCATTTGCCAATATGGAGCGCATCAGCTGCAGAGCTTAATATAGGTCAGGCAGTCCAGAAACAGAAGGGCTGAGGTGTCCACCCACTGCCAAGATGACACAAATGTTTGATTTCAAGCCCCACCCAAATTTCTAGTGTGCAGTTGCAGCCGCAAAGACACTGACAAGGAGTGCTCTTTAAGACACGTGTCAAACCACACTGAGATAATTTATCATGGGGCCTGAACAAATCCAGGCATCACACCCAAAGAAAGATCAAGGGATATTAATCTTCCAAATCTTCACATCATTACCAACAGGAAGTCAATTCTCCACTTATTTTCCACTTGAGCACCCTCCAGTATTCATAGTTTGGAAGCCGGGATTTTCACACTGGGAAACCCACCCTGACAGGGAGTTGCCATTTCTTATGTCACCCTCCGCGCAGCACCAAAGGGGCTCAGAGGGTGCATGATATTCTCCAAATATGGAAGAGCCAACAACATGAACAGATTTAAAACAGTAAATTAAGAAAGCTTTTAAATCTGATATACAAACTTAGAAACAGCCGGTTTGTAATAAAAATAGAAATAATGCAGAAGATATGAGATGTTCACACACCCCAAACTGAGTGTATAATGTGACTTGCTAAGGCTTTATCCTTTCTTATTGTAAGGCTAGGTGTGCAGAGGTAAGAAAAGTCAGAGTTAAGAGGCAGTAAACATCAAAAATCATCACTCTCTCTACTCACAAACCACTCCCTGAATGGTGTTGATTCCCCACTCCAGCTTCCATGCACAACTATAAAAAGAAATCACATTAATGCCGGTTCCAAGGTCCTTGGAAGAGAAAGCATTTATGCCCCTTCTCTTGCAAAGGAACAGATCACACAAATATCTTGCAGTTTGAGCTAAGAGTTCGGTTTCTTAGGGGCTGAAAGAAAACCCACAATGCTTCCTAAGTGTGCCGTTTTTAACCTGAATTGCATTTGGTATTGAGAAAGCAAGGATAAGAAAACAACTTAACAAAATGGGAGTGGGTTTTTGTTTTTTTCCTTTTGGAATTGCCATCATCACCACACAGCATGCTATCATCAGAGCACGCAACGACAATTTCTTCGGATGATATAAAAATGTCTTCACTTATGCTTTTGAAAAGCCTCCCTACTTGGATAGAATGATAAGAGGTCACAGAGAGAAGGAGCTGCAGAATCCATGAAACACAGCGGTATCATTAGGTTGCCAGCTCAGTGGTGGCACATATGTTCCTTGAACCATGTCACTCTTCTGCCCGGTGCACTGGGATGCCTAGTCCCAGAGCTGCTGTGTTCTTGGAACAAGGGCCCAGGGCTGCTATGTACATAGAACAATGGCCAGACTTGGTAAAAGGCAGTTCTTGCTCGCCCTGTCAGTGGTGGCACATATGTTCCTTGAACCATGTCACTCTTCTGCCCGGTGCACTGGGATGCCTAGTCCCAGAGCTGCTGTGTTCTTGGAACAAGGGCCCAGGGCTGCTATGTACATAGAACAATGGCCAGACTTGGTAAAAGGCAGTTCTTGCTCGCCCTGTAGCTATATATCTTTCTTTCTCTTACAGTCACTACTGCTAGCATTTTTACTAGAGTGAGTTGTAAAGGAGAACAATGGAAGTGTCTCCAGCTTGTGGGGCAAGGGTTTCAACCACAACATCTGCCCATGACACTGCAAGCACTGCACAGATCCCTT
>NW_015167307.1:9571-11012 GCF_001447785.1 Gekko japonicus
GCAGTGCAAGAATAGAGAGACAGCCATGTATAGTGGGAAGTCTAAATTCAAAATCCCCAGCCTACAAAGGAAATGTGCTGGGTGAACTTGGTCTGGACACACACTCTCAGCTAGCAGTGCAAGAATAGAGAGACAGCCATGTATAGTGGGAAGTCTAAATTCAAAATCCCCAGCCTACAAAGGAAATGTGCTGGGTGAACTTGGTCTGGACACACACTCTCAGCTTGATCCACCTCACTGGTTTGTTGTTATTCCTCATCTAAATAGTTCATATGGCTTTCCTACTGAGAAATACTGGATCAGGAGGGCATGAATACAGTGAAAAAGAGGAGGAGAACCCAGTTGCACCCGGGAGACCCCTGGCATAATGAGCCCAACAAAACACACACTCTCTCTAGCGAGGCAAAAAGCTCATACCTTGAATAAAACTTTGTTGGTCGTGAAGGTGCTGCTTTCTATCTCTCCAGTGGGATTGAGGGAACTGGGCAAAGTAAACTCTTGCTCTTCCCCCCCCCTCCCCAGATGAGGAGGGGGAGGAGCCTCAGCCAATGGAGGGAAGAGAGGCTTGACTCAGTAGCTCTGCTGTGCGACTGAGAGAGCCTGGTAAAGCAAACTGTGACGCAGAAGGAAGTAAAAGAGAGGAAGAAGGAAGTAGACAACAGTCAGTTGCTCACAGTTGCATACAAGCCCTGTGGGGGCCGGATCCGGCCCGCAGGCTGCATATTTGACACCCATGCAATAAGTGAATAGAGGTAGGACATCTGGAACACTGCAGAAAAAAAACCCTGATGGTTGGAGTTACTTCAGTGCAAAGTCTGCAGAGGATAATCTGTGAACCATATTCTAACCCACTGACTCAGAATCTCTCTTCCTCCTCACCATTCCTCTCTCCTGAGACCTCCTCCTCCTTCCAATCTATTAGTTCTAAATTAAATGGTTGTCAGATCTAAAGATCTTCCCCAGTGCAAAGTCTGCAGAGGATAATCTGTGAACCATATTCTAACCCACTGACTCAGAATCTCTCTTCCTCCTCACCATTCCTCTCTCCTGAGACCTCCTCCTCCTTCCAATCTATTAGTTCTAAATTAAATGGTTGTCAGATCTAAAGATCTTCCCCTTTGCTATTCTAATCAGCTGACAGTTGATCTCTCTCTCTCTGCCAGTTACAACTAAGCTACCCAGTTGGTGTAACAGATGGCCATCAGCATTTTCCTCTAGAAGTGGAGGTCAGAGAAAGGTTAGCATACTATTATCAGGCACAGGCACAAGGTCAGCCACAAGCAAACAAGGAGAGCAGACCAGCAGTTTAGGAACTGCACTCACACCTGGGTATGCAGCATTCTTAGTAAGGCATGGTTCCACACTGCTCATGAGAACTCCAATTCAGATGGAAGACCTTGCAAATATTTAAGAAGTCCAATGGCACCTTTAAGACCAATAA
>NW_015167308.1:0-1258 GCF_001447785.1 Gekko japonicus
TGGGTCTCGAACAGCCTTAGTGGCTGTTTTTTTAAAGGTTTGAATGAATTTGGTGCCATTACATCAAGACTAGCAATGTCACTTCATGGTAGTGATAGAAATGGCGCTCAGTTCTCACTGGTGTAATAAGGTCAATATCATTGTTTTTACAGGCAACTTCAGCAAGCAGGTGGGAGGCCGATGGCTGAAAGAAACAATGCTTTTCTGTCACATCACTGGGCCACAATCACCAAAAGACCTGTCATCTTGAGAACACAGTGAGATAGTCGCGCAAAGTCCGTCTACACACCAGAGAGGCTGTGCTTCCATTCCAGCAAATCAGTTCCTGGGGGGAAAAAAACCAGGAATGAATGGGAGAACAGTGAATTGATGCCGATATCATCGGGAACCCTTGCTATAGCTACACTTCATTCTACTCGTGTGGAGCTACTCAAAGTACATGTACAGTGCAGCTGCTGGAATTTTTACATCCCCATTTTAGAACAATTTAAACACATTTCTCCCTTTTTACTTCTTATCAAACTGGGCTCATTTAACAATGAAAACTGTCCCACTGAATTGTTTGTGAGTGGTGCATTTGTTGCCCGGATATATTTCTGCGCGTGAGCTTTTCTTCGTGCTTGGAGCACTTATGTACGATAAAGGATCCAGGACGATCACAGTCCATCTCTGATGAAGTTTGTCCACTTCAGTCCTAATACAATGACTCCCTCTAGTGGACAGATAGGACGGTTGCATGTACTTTGCCTCTTCCGGGATTTGTGTGGCCTCCGCGTTTCTTCCGGGAGGGAAGGCGGCGTGGCACGCCGCGATCTCAGCAGCTAAGCAGAGTCAGCCCTAGTGAGTACTTGATCAATGGGAGCCCTCCAAAGAAGACTGCAAAGGAAGGCAATGGCAAACCACCTCTCCTTCTCACTTGCCTTGAGAGCTCCTTGCTGGGGTCGCCATAAGTCGGCTGCGACTCGACGGCATCCCCCCCCCCCCCCCCCCCCCCCCCCAGGGACTTTTTCCCCAAACCCCTTAACCCCTTCCCTTGCCCCCGCCCCAATTTTCAAACTATCAGCAGCCTCGTGTGAAAATTTAAAACTTGAATTTAAAAAAACTGTAAACTTGGATTTCAATAATATCATGATAATCAGGGGTCATTTCGTAGAAAAGAGGTGCAGGAGCTCATTAGCATAACGTATTAGCATAACTTATTTGCATATGCCACACCCCCTGACATCACTGGAAGTGTGTCAGAAGGCAACACCCACAG
>NW_015167308.1:6828-11105 GCF_001447785.1 Gekko japonicus
CAACAGCACATGTGAAAGGCATCTAGGTGTTCTGGTTGATCACAAGCTAAACATGAGCTTACAGTGCGATGTGACTTCAAAGAAAGCTAATGCAAAATTAGGGTGCATTAACAGAAGCATTGTGTCGATATCACGGGAGGTGGTAGTACCACTCTATTCTACTATGGTCAGGCCTCACCTGGAGTACTGTGTCCAGTTTTGGGCACCCCATTTTAGGAAGGATGTTGACAAGCTCGAGTGTGTCCAGAAGAGGGCAACCAGGTTGGTGAGAGGGTTGGAATCCAAGTCTTATGAGGAAAGGCTGAAAAAGTTGGGTATGTTTAGCCTGGGAAAGAGAAGGCTTAGAGGGGACATGATTGCAGTCTTCAAGTATTTGAAGGGCTGTCATGTAGAAGATGGAGCAGATCTATTCTCTCTTGCTCCAGATTGCAAGACTAGATCTAATGGGTGGAAATTACAAGGGAGTTATTACCGGCTAAATATCAGGAGAAACTTCCTAACTATAAGAGTGGTTGAGCAGTTGCACCGACTGCCTCGGGAGGTGGCGGATGCTCCTTTGCTGGACGTTTTCAAGAGGAGGTTGGATGACCATCTTTCGGGTATGTTGTAGGGCTATCTTTTGGCTATGCTCCTGCAGAGTGCAGGGGCTTGGACTAGATGACCTGCAAGGTCCCTTCCAACTCTAACATTCTATGATTCTATGAAACCAGATTTTATTCATTGTTGGCCCAATTTTGAGTAAAGCAATACAGGGATGGGGGTTTCATACAGCAAATTTCCTTCTGTTGATGAGGCGTCTCTGAAGTGCTATGGTCATTTCAAACAGCGCTGCTTTTTCCCCCCAGCCCTTTTTCACTGTGTGATCTTTCTTGGACTTAAAAAAAGTTCTGACGTGAGCTTTATAGCGCTATAGCGCTAAACCAGAGTCAATGCATCTCAGTGGTGCAGCTAAAGCACCTTAGCACATTTTTAAAAGAGTTCAAGGAAGATCGCGTGGCGAAAATGCCGGGGGGGAAGCTGCATTGTAGGAAGTGCTATGGGCACTTTAAACAGCACACCACAGTGATGCAGAAGTGCAGCGAAGGGGTTGAAAACAGAAAAGAGCCATTTCACTCAAAAACGGCTCAACCACGCTTCACTAACCTGATGCAAGTGGGTTTGTATGAAGAGGTAAGTAAATTCTGCTAGCAGGCAGGTTCTAAAGTGGGTCTGTCTGAAATGACAGAAAAAAATCCATTAGTGATGAGTTACGAAAGCAGAATAAAAAGGCAGTTTGAAAAGGTACAAACCTCAGACTCACAAAGCAAAGTAGAAAATTCTTACATGGATAACTGGGATGAAATGTCATTTAATCACAGGAATGCTGTTTTTATACATGAATCCGATATTCTTGCATAACTGCGGAAAAATAATTACTCATTGGTGGGGCTAAACAGACATTTACATGAACTGATAGCTGAATACTGGAGATCTTTCCTTCAGATTGAGAGGCTGTGAGACGCTTAGTATCCGGGGTGGGGTAGAGTAGCAGATAATGCCACAGTCAGTTTCCTGCTGCTTTAGATGTAATCTGGGGGTTTACGGTAAACTCATCGCCAAAAAGAGCTGGGCATAATCAGCAACTCTTAGAGTCGCAGTAGATAACTCACTGAAAATGTCGAGACAGTGTGCGACTGCAATAAAAAAGGCCAACACTATGATGGGGATTATTAGGAAGGGAATTGAAAACAAATCAGCCAGTATCATAATGCCCCTGTATAAATCGATGGTGCGGCCTCATTTGGAATAATACGTTGTCGAAGGCTTTCATGGCCGCAGCTCATTAGTTGCTGTAGATTTTCCGGGTTGTGTGGCCGTGGTCTTGGCATTGCAGAACCTGACGTTTCGCCAGTGGCTGTGACTGGCATCCTCAGAGAGGCATAACACAGAGTACTCCATCTTTCTGTGTTATGCCTCTGAGGATGCCAGTCACAGCTACTGGCGAAACGTCAGGTCCTACAGTGCCAAGACCACGGCCACACAACCCGGAAAATCTACAGCAACCAATCATTTGGAATACTGTGTGCAATTCTGGTCACCACACCTCAAAAAGGATATTATAGCATTGGAAAAAGTGCAGAAAAAGGCAACTAGAATGATAAAGGGGTTGGAACACTTTCCCTGTGAAGAAAGGTCATCGACTGAGGGGTGAGCAGTTGGGTTAGAACAAATAGAGGGAAGTACTTCACCCAAAGGGTGATGAACACATGGAGTTCACTGCCACAGGAGGTGGCGGCAGCTACAAGCACGGATGGCTTCAAGAGGGAATTAGATAAACATATGGAGCAGAGGTCCATCAGTGGCTATTAGCCACAAGGTATAGATAGGAACTCTCAGTCTGGGGCACGTAATGCTCTGTATTCTTGGTGCTTGGGGAGGGGGCAACAGTGGGAGGGCTTCTAGTGTCTTGACCCCACTGGTGGACCTCCTGATGGCACCTGGTATTTTTGACCACTGTGTGACAGAGTGTTGGACTGGATGGGCCACTGGCCTGATCCAGCATTGGCTTCCCTTATGTTCTTAAGTCTGAAACAGGCTCTTAGGTTCCATCTTGACACTTGTCTGTCGTGATGCTTGTCCTCCCTGCCCTTGTTTATGGTGAAAATCACCAAGGCCAAGGAGGACCCACCACCAGGACCACTATTAGGGTTATGTCCTTTCCCCGTGCATCTATGTATGAGAGAGTGAGAGAGACGGTGCATTTGGCTCATTTGGGGAGGGCACCAGGGAGGAGCTTGAGCGTTGCCTAGCAACTGCCTGCACCTCTCAAGGGAGACCTATATCATGTTTTGAAAACTGCTGTCTTTAGGACACAAAATGTAGGAACTCAGTCTGTTCAGTCCCACCATTAGTGAAGGCTGAAAAGTGTCTGTATTCCTTACACTGAAACTGGGGCTGTATGATAAGTCTTATTTTTGAGGATGGCATTCTTTTTAATTTGATCTGTAAATGGACTCATATGGTAGGAGAAATGGAGTCAGAAGGTTTTTTTGACCAGTAAATAAAATGTTCTTGTCCTGTACTCAAGTGTTTACCATCATTCTGTGGCACATGTTGGCAAGGATAGAGACAACATCCCAGACTCTTCAGCTTCCCTCAAAAGGAAGGTGCTCCAACCCCTAATCATCTTGGTTGGCCTCTTCTGTATTTTTTCCAGCTCTGTGATGTCCTTTTTGAGATATGGTGACCAGAATTGCACACAGTATCCCAAATGAGGCCACACCATAGATCTATACAGGGGCACTATAATATTGGCCATTTTATTTTCAGGCCCTTTTCTACTAATCCCCAGCATAGAGTTTGCCTTTTCCCCCACTCTGCAGCATACTGAGTTGACTCTTTCATTGAGCTGTCTACTATAGATAGGAACTCTGGGGCAAGGGATGCTCTGTATTCTTGGTGCTTGGGGAGGGGGCAGCAGTGGGAGGGCTTCTAGTGTCCTGGCCCCACTGCTGGACCTCCTGATGGCACCTGGTCTTTTTGGCCACTGTGTGACAGAGTGTTGGACTGTATGGGCCACTGGCCTGATCCAACATTGGCCTGATCCAACCCAAGATCTTTTCCCCTCTCAGTCTTAGCATGTTTAGGCCCTATTAGCATATGCTTGTGGGATCTGCTGCCTTTGCAGGTTCTAGGACGGCCAACTCTTGGTTGAGAAATTCATGGAGATTTTGGGGGTAGAGACAAGGGAGGGACCTCAGTAGCATATAATGCCACAGAGATGACCCTCCAAAGCAGCCATTTTCACCAGGGAACTGATCTCTGTAATTTGAATTGCAGTTGTGGGAGAACTCCAGGTTCCACCTGGAGGCTGGTAATCCTACCAGTGCTTCCTTCTGGACTAAGAATAGAGCAGTTGCCTTTCATGGGGCTTGCATTTTTCTAGATCTGTAGAAATGCAGAGCCTCCTGTAGCTGGAGAACAACGGGCAGACTTCAGATGTTTGGGGTGGGGCCTTCCTTTTAGTTCAAAAGTGTATTTGTATAAGCCATCTTTCTCATAACAGCAATCAAATGCATGCTTTGAGGTTTCCTCCATTGTTATGGATTCCACTTTATGCATTTTGGTCTTGATTCAAAGGCATAACCATGCTTTTTAAAATATGCGTTGGTAACTGGCCACAGAAGATGTTTTCTGCAGATAGAGTGAGCATGTGAGAGGCTCCAGATCTGGGTTGGGGTGCCAGTGCGAATTTGTTGCGGCTGTAATCTGGAGGATAAGAACATAAGAACATAAGA
>NW_015167309.1:0-3854 GCF_001447785.1 Gekko japonicus
AGATCAGCAATGACAAAGGATGACATAATCTGGGCAAGAAATACTAGTGATTTAAGGGATCTCCGAGATGCCTTTATGGTATTTAAAAGCAGCCATGATCGAGGAAGGAATCTGATAGGCACAAGTCTGTCTGTTTACATGTTTGGGGGAGGCTTTCTGTTTTTAAATGAGACTGGAGCATCCAGGTGAGGGGAGCTAGCCTAGCTCCCTATCAAGTATATTTTTCTCGCCCTAGTTCTGATACCAGAAGTAAATCATAGTAATATGAAGTAAGGTACAAGAGGGGCAGGGTTTAGTTCCCTTCATCCATGAGCTGTGTTTTATTTAGACTAAAATTAGACCTTCTTCCCACTGCTGCAAAGAAGATCTATGGCTTATCCCATCTATTATATCTATAAAGTCTGAACAAGAGAGAACTGTTCTCTCCAATCATACCATTCTGGACTAAGCTGCCTGCCCAAACCTGCCAGCCTTCACGAATTGGTCAGAAGTAGTTAGAGATCTGTAGACAAGAGCTGAATGGCTTAGACATCACCCAACCTATGGCTTGCCCATCCACACACCCCCAACACTTTGTACTTCACACAATAAGGCACCCCACTTAATGGGGGACCATTCATTCCATGCTTCTTTTACCATACAAATCTGACACAAATCTGCTTTCTCTCCCTATCAGATTACACCAGCCCTGTACACAAATTACAGTGAATGCACACACAATCCATGTGCAGTATAAGCTTGCTTATTTTTTGTACGTGCGTCGAGTGATTCTTATGTTACAGTCAACACACATACAGCTGAATGTGTAATACAAAGCCAACATTTATCCAGATTCTGGTCCCTGGTTTCATTCATAAAAGGAAGGTACACTGGCTCTTCCTTATAAACAGATGTATGCATGTACAGGTAGGATGTATGTGAGTTTACTGTAACATGTGCAGAGGACTTCTAGCTCTCAGTTTTTTCAAATCACTCACTGTTTTTGGGTGGATGTTTGTGTCTGCCTATGGCTCAATTAGTGCTGGGCCCCAAACACCACTCCCCTGTGGTTCTCAAACTGACCCTTGCACAGTGGCAGGCCCTGTGGGAGGCAGCCGTTCCTGTCTGCTGCTTCATAATCACAAGAAATATATAAAAACAGCAGAGAATTTTATGAAGTAATGTCTACGTCGTAAGGCAAAATGTTAAACAAACAATAAAGAAAGGTGGTGATTGTATCGTATCTGAAATGCACTGAGGCAAAAGAACGCTGAAGTGGGTTAAACTTACCCCCACAACTTCTGAGGAGCTGTTAAACTTCCTAGGGAAAGGCCATAAAAGTGGTTATGAGTGACTCTGTATGACCCTTGAGAGTTTTTATGTGGGGTGTATTTTCATCTGGACTCACTTTGTGAGCAGCCTTAATTATTACTGTATGACAAACATCCCCTTGACTAGAAATTCTGTAATTTTTTTTTTTAAGAGGAAAAGGCCAGTGACTGCAAAGACATTCTTGTCAGAAAGCCTGGAGTTTGCTAGCATCCCTTCTCATCTTCTGTGTATAGGGACATAACTTTATCGGACTTTGAAATCCTTATTTAAAAACATTCAGTGAACAGTAAGTATTTGGAGTGGGAGCAGCTGTTGAAACCATAACCATAGTTTCAGTGCTGTATAGTGTGTGTGTGTGTGTATTTCATGGGTGCCAAGAACTTTGTGTTTCACCCTTGGTAATTAGCCAAGGAAGTTGTTAAAACCGTCCAATGTCATGTATTAAGTAGAAGTCACCTATGTCTTTCTGCGCTGAACCTAAAACTCCCTCAAATGTTGAACTTAGCCAGCAGATCTTTTTCGTCAGCCTTGTTCAACATTAGAAAAGGTCATCGACGTATTACTCAGAGCCCCAAAATAGCTTCTTTCTCACGCTTCCCTCAGATAGACTGTACAAAGCTTTTAAAACAAGAGCAAGGGTGAATCTGGGATTAGAAGCACTTGATCCAAAAGGCTGACTTACTTGAGTCAAGCAAACAGAAGGACACAACATATAGCCACAGGGTTTAGATGTAATAACAACCTATGAGCTTTGTCACTGCATGAACAAGACAGGGGAATCCTCCTGTGGCTCATGTACTCCCTCCTCCCTTCCACCTTCTTCCTTGCCTCAGGTGTGCCTGGTTCATTAATATTTTTGCATTTCCAGCAAACTGTAGCAGTCATTTTCTCTGAACCACAAATAATGTTTTGGTTTTTTCCTCTCTTAGCCAAGATTCAAAGCAGAATTAAACCACAGTTTGCAATCTCACCTGGGGACATAGAGAACAAACCATAGGCCATGCTTTGAACGACACTTTCGTTTGTGACGAAAGGGGAAGTGCTGAAGTTTTGAGATGTATGCAGAGAGGAGAAAGGTGTAGGACAAAAGTTCTCCCCAGGCTTTCTGCCTACATAGCAGGCTTAAGGCAGTTTCCCAGAGATTGCTGAAATGAATAAATAGTAATAACAGCTATAAAAACACATAAAGCTATAATTCACATCACTGTCATAACAGAAATTTGTACCTATGTGCAATACAGATGGCAGTAAAACCAGTCCAAGGCCCTGTGAAAGAGTGCTTTGTGACATGCTCTCCTAGAAGGGGCAGGGAAGAAGCAGTTCTGATGGCATCTTGTTTCAGTTATAGTGAATATTGGGGAAAGCCTAGAATGAGCCGCTACAAACTGTACCTCTCTATAGGAAGGCAGAGAGAGATGGAGTTGCCAGAAGCACTGGAGCAGGTGTAGAGGTAAAGATGGTCCTTCAAGCATGTGAGTTTCTGTGAAGGCTTTAGAGGTCAAAAATAGCACCTGACCTTGAGCATGGAAACAAATCAGATGTCAATGCTATTGTTGCAAAATAGGTTTAATATTCAATTGCTCCTAGCTAAAAGATGAGCCACTGTATTCTGAGGTCTCCAAGTTGTTTTAAGGGCAGCACTGTGAAGAGTGGTTTGGAATAAACTAACCTCAAGGTTACAGTAGAATGGATTAGCTTGGCCAGATCAGCTGATTGTAGGAGATCTAATTGGATCTAATTGGAAGAAGACGGTTTTAGCAACAGTGCTGACCAGCCTACCCATTAGCAGCTGAGCCCCAAAGCACCTGTAAGCTTGTCACACATTCTGCCAAATGGAGATTTCTCCATCCAGGGATGGTTCTCTCCACACTATCAGCTTTTCTGACCAGCATCACCTCTCTCTTATTGGTTCAGCTTCATCTTGTTTGCTCTTAGTGGTTTGATCTGGACATCCAAACAGTGATCCAGAATGGAGAGAGCTGCTTCCAGGGGCTTAGTATTGAAAGAAAGAACTAGGTGTCATCAGCATATTGATAACACCTATCCTCAAAGTTATGAGTGATCTCATTAACAGTGCAATCCTAAACAGAGTTGCACCCTTCTAAGGCTATTGACTTCAGTGGATTTAGAAAGGTGTAATTCTGCTTCAACTTCTACTGCATGCTGCCTATCATGGATATAAGGTTGGATACTATAACTCCCTTCCACTGAGTCTTCTCTCAACAGAGAAAAACTTCCTCCAGTGGAGCATGACTTTTTCGAATGGACAAAGGCTTTCTTTGGTGAAGAAAAGTCTTTCTGTGTTGAAGAAGAAGAAGAAGAAGAAGAGAAGAAGAGATTGGATTTATACCCCGCCCTTCACTACCCAAAGGTTTCTCAGAGCGGCTTACAAACTCCTTTCCCTTCCCCTCCCCACAACAGACACCCTGTGAGGTGGGTGGGGCTGAGAGAACTCTGACACAAACTGCTCTTTTTCAAGGACAGCTGTGCCAGAGCTTGCGACTGACCCAAGGTCACATCAGCAGGTGCAAGTGGAGGAGTGG